>NC_089235.1:29042495-29342495 GCF_963924675.1 Phocoena phocoena | reverse complement strand
AGAGAGTTCTCATCCCTTCCACCGTGTGATGCCATAGGGAGAAATCAGTTGTCTATGAACCAGGAAGCAGGCTCTCACTACATACTGACTCTGCCAGCACCTTGGTCTTAGATTTCCCAGCCTCTGGAACTGTGATAAATAAATGTCTGTTGCATAGAAGTCACCCAGTCTATGGTATTCTCTTATGGTGGCCCAGACTGATGGAGAACCTGGGCTTCATCAGTGCATGCCTGGTCCCCGACTGCAGGCCTCTTCTCCTCACAGCCAAGAACACTTGACGTTCATCAGTAGGCACAGCATCACCCCTGGGAGAAGAGGCTGGTGGGCCGGGCACACAAGTCCCACTCTTATGAGAGTTTGCTTCTGGGAAGTTTGAAGCCCTCATTTCCTTCAACTCCCTTGGCACCCTGTATGCTTCTAAGATAGCATGTTGATTCTAATCTTTTACCATAAGTGTCTTGCCCTAATAGGTTTTAAGCACATTGAGTCCAAGAATCATTTATTTCTTACTTTTGTGCCTCTTAAATTGGGCACAGTTCCTGGATTATCATATGATCTCAGTAAATATTTATGCTTTTCAAATATATATATATACATACGTACATATATACATATATATATATATATATATATATATACACACACACACACATAGGTACACACCACACACACGTGTATACACATATCACATTTGCTTTTACTGAGCATCCAACACAAAACTATTACTCTGGAGGAAGAGAGATGATTTTTAGTGGTCAGTTAACAGTCTTAGCTATCTTTTGTTTCCAGTTATAATTTCCATCTTGTGTTTTATTTCTGTGCTTAAGACATTTTTTTTCTGTAAAATTCAGTGTCCTCCTCTAACTAGCCCTGAGTCCCAGTATCTTTCTTGCCACTATTTCATGAGGCTCAGTGTCCAGTGCGTGGGTTCTGTAGTCAGTAGTGAGTAGACTCCCCAATGCTTCATTTCTGCCAGATCTGCCACATGCAGATCCTGGTTTGTTTCCCACCAGGTCCTTTGGGTTTCTGGGTCATCCTATAGTTTATGTTGAATTTTCCAGATATTTGCTGTAGCTGTCGACCTGCAACCTGCATGCTACACACACTTGCCAGACTGGATCTCCTCTCTTACCTGGGACTGTACTTCCACTGCTCACATAGACATATCCTGAGCTTTAGATCACTGTATGCTCTGTAATGCAAACCTAACAAACTCAATGACTCTTAAAAATTTGGAGGGTTATAAATCCATTTTGAGCAGTTGATGAGAACTGTAAGCCCTCTCTGCAGAAAAAAGTATGCAAGTTCACATAAAATTTTGCATCTAATTTCAAGAGGTAAATGGACTTTCGAACTGAAGGTCTAGTGACCTGGCAGATCCAGGGTGGGTCAAGAGAAGTAGGGCAGTAAAGCCGTCACTACGGTGGACACCAAGTGACATCTCAATTGTCCTTCTTACTAGACGGGAAAGGGATTGTAGACTTTAGTTTGCGATGGAGGACTGCTAGCTCTGGGTGGCAATTATTCAGTAGGACAAGACTCCTTTTACATGTGATTTTAAAAATATGTATAAAATTTACTTTCAAAAATCATAGTTTCCAAAGTGGTTTCTAGAGTAGCCTGTAATGTTGTGTTTACTGAATAAGAAAAAGGAGTATGTTCTATCTGTCAGCAGGGGACTATTGCTACCTTCTGCTTAATGACTTCAGTATTGAACAGAAGCATGGGCAAAGTGAAAAACCCACAATCTAAGATTTTAAACATGTATCAATAATCATGAGTTAATGGGGAATGAAAAGGAGAGAATTTAATTGAACAGAGACAGCTTCAGACTTTTGTGAATGTCAGTTTTGCAAGTGATTTGGAAGACTGAGCTGGAAAGAAAAGCAAAATCAAAAAGAATGTTTGGATTTCACTGCTGTTAAAAGGAAAAAAGAAGAATCTTGTGGAGGTTTGAACTGAAGTTTTCCAAAACATTCTTTTTCACACAGAAATTAATCAGCCTTGGTTATATAATTCTGAGGTGAATTAGGTGAAAGCTTTTCAATATCTTATGCACTGGTAATGAGGACTAAGCCCACAGAGGATATGTAATATGCATATGTCAATATTACATATTTAGGTTTTCTCATTTTGCAAACGAGTGCAAAAACATCACGTTGTAGTCACGAGATACTAGTCAGACTCCAGTGATACATTACCTATTCTTGCAAAGCAAATATCGCAGGCTACCAGGATAACAACATTTGTCAAAGAATTAACTTCCTAACAGTTTCAGATAATGGAAAATAATCTGATTCATCCATGGCAAACAGTTTAATCTTGAAGGGAAAAATTTCTTTTTGGTAATATGAAATGAAAATTAATAGAGAATTTATATTTTCTGTGATAACTAGGTAAAATCTATTTCTTTTATTTATTTATTTATTTTTGGCTGCGTTGGCTCTTCATTGCTGTGCACGGGCTTTCTCTAGTTGCCGCGAGTGGGGGCTACTCTTCACTGTGGTGTGCGGGCTTCTCATTGTCATGGCTTCTCTTTGTTGCGGAGTGTGGGCTCTAGGTGCATGGGCTTCAGCAGTTGTGGCACGCGGGCTCAGTAGTTGTGGCTCACGGCTTAGTTGCTCTGCAGCATGTGGGATCTTCCCGGACCAGGGCTCCAATCCGTGTCTCCTACACTGACAGGTGGATTCTTAACCACTGTGCCACCAGGGAAGTCCAAAAGCTATTTCTGGAATAGATTTTGAGTGGTTATTCCCATTTTATTCAAAGTGAATTTTAAATAATTTCTTTTTCAACTTTTTTATATCTGTCATAAGAAATCTAGAGCTCACACTTATGCTTTCCTTTCTTTAAGTAATGTGAAAATAAATAAATGAATAAATGTTCTTTCCTTGTTCAATTCTGTCTTCCTTGCTTAAGAATTCTCATCCTTTAGTTTTGAGGAGAAAATAAAATCCTCTTTCCCTTTCCCCGAATAATTCTCTGTTTCTGCTTATATCACTATAAACAAGAGAAGTTCTTGAAAAAAGCAATTAAAAATGTAGTAGACTCTCCTACTATTCACCAACATACAATGCTGTACACATGTAGGCCCATGGGAGGATTACACTTTTCAAACCCCTTGCATTTGAGTGGGGTCATGTGACTGGTTCCAGCTAGTGGATTGTGGGTCAATTCCATAGCTGAACATTTAATTGCCAGTGCCAGACACTCCAAAGGATTCTTCTGCTACCACACGTGTAAAGATGGAGCTGTCATTGGCTTGGATTCTTGAGGCACTAAGATGAACAGAGCAGTGAGTCACACACATTGGTGACTCACATAAGCTTTGTTGTTTTAACCACGGAAATTTTGGGAGAGTTAGTTAGCACAATATAGCCTAAGCTATTCTAACTAATACAGAGAGAACAATTAATAAAAATTCTAATAAAACAAAAAAAAAATATTTCTAATACAAGCTGATATGGATTTGATGTGTGTCAGACATTTAAAACTACCCTGTAAGATAATTATTAATATGATTCCTAATTTATAGATGAGGCAACTGAAACCCTTAGAGATTAAATAACAAGATTACCCAGGGGAGCCTCAAAATGTCAGAAGAGTAAGACATGGAGATCATTTTCCTCCCCACAAATACATCAGAAATACACCTACATGTGGAACAACTCCTACAGAACACCTATTGAATGCGGGCAGACCGTAGACCTTCCAAAAGGCAAGAAACTCCCCACGTACCTGGGTAGGGCAAAAGAAAAAAGAATAAACAGAGACAAAAGAATAGGGACGGGACCTGCACCAGTGGGGAGGGAGCTGTGAAGGAGGAAAGGTTTCCACACACTAGGAAGGCCCTTCACGGGCAGAGACTGTGGGTGGCGGAGGGGGGAAGCTTCGGAGCCACGGAGGAAAGGGCAGCAACATGGGTGCAGTGGGCAAAGCAGAGAGATTCCTGCACAGAGGAGCGGTGCCGACCAGCACTCAGCAGCCCGAGAGGCTTGTCTGCTCACCCACCGGGGCGGGCGGGGGCTGGGAGCTGAGGCTCGGGCTTCGGTCAGAGCGCCGGGAGAGGACTGGGGTTGGCGGCGTGAACACAGCCTGAAGGGGTTAGTGCACCATGGCTAGCCGGGAGGGAGTCTCAGGAAAAACGTCTGGACCTGCCTAAGAGACAAAAGACTTTTTCTTGTCTCTTTGTTTTGCAGTGCGCAAGGAGAGGGGATTAAAAGTGCCACCTAAACGAGCTCCAGAGATGGGCGCGAGCCGCAGCTAACAGCGCAGACCCCAGAGACGGGCATGAAACGCTAAGGCTGCCTCTGCCGCAGCAGGCTCACCCTACATTCCGTACCCCTCCTTCCCCCAGCCCTGAGTGAGCCAGAAACCCCTAATCAGCTGCTACTTTAACTCCATTCTGTCTGAGCAGGGAGAGATGCCCTCAGGTGACCTACACGCAGAGGCGGGGCCATATCCAAAGCTGAACGCCAGGAGCTGTGTGAACAAAGAAGAGAAAGGTAAATTTCTCCCAGCAGTCTCAGGAGTAGCAGATTAAATCCCCACAATCAACTTGGTGTACCCTGCACCTGTGGAATACCTGAATAGACAACGAATCATCCCAAACTGAGGCGGTGGACATTGGGAACAACTATATATATATATATATATATATATATATATATATATATATATATAGTTTTTTGTCCCGTTTTCTCTTTTTGTGAGTGTGTATGTGTATGCTTCCATGTGATTTTGTCTGTATAGCTTTGCTTTTACCATCTGTCTTAAGGCTCTCTCTGTCCATTTTTTTTGTTTGTTTGCTTTAGTATAGTTTTTAATGCTTGTTATCATTGGTGGATTTCTTCCTTGGTTTCGTTGCTCTCTTCTTTTTTTCTTTTTTTTTGTTACTTAAAATTTTTAATAATTGTTTTTTATTTAATAACTTTATTTTATTTATGTTTTTCTTTCTTTCTTTCTTTCTCTCTTTCTTTTCTTTTTTTCTCCCTTTTATTCTGAGCCGTGTGGATGACAGGGTCTTGTTGCTCCAGCCGGGCATCAGGGCTGTGCCTCTGAGGTGGGAGAGCCAAGTTCAGGACATTGATCCACCAGAGACCTCCCAGCTCCATGTAATATCAAATGGTGAAAATCTCCCAGAGTTCTCCATCTCAATGTCAAGAATCAGCTCCACTCAAAACCCATCAAGCTCCAGTGCTGGACATCCTATGCCAAACAACTAGCAAGACAGGCACAAAACCCCATCCATTTGGAGAAAGGGTGCCTAAAATCATAATAAGGTCACAGACAACACAAAACACACCACCAAATGTGGACCTGCCCACGAGGAACACAAGATCCAGCCTTATCCACCAGAACACAGGCACTCGTCCCCTCCACCAGGAAGCCTACCCAACCCACTAAATCAAACTTAACCACTGGGGGCAGACACCAAAAACAACGGGAACTACGAACGTGCAGCCTGCGAAATGGAGACCCCAAACACAGTAAGTTAAGCAAAATGAGAAGACAGAGAAACACACAGTAGATGAAGGAGCAAGGCAAAGACCCACCAGACCTAACAAATGAAGAGGAAATATGCAGTCTACCTGATAAAGAATTCAGAATAATGATAGCAGAGATGATCCAAAATCTTGGAAATAGAATGGAGAAAATACAAGAAACGTTTAACAAGGACCTAGAAGAACTAAAGAGCAAACAAACAATGATGAACAACAAAATAAATGAAATTTAAAATTCTCTGGAAGGAATCAATAGCAAAATAACTGAGGCAGAAGAACAGAGAAGTGACCTGGAAAATAAAACAGTAGAAATAACTACTGCAGAGCAGAATAAAGAAAAATGAATGAAAAGAATTGAGGACAGTCTCAGAGACTTCTGGGACAACATTAAACACACCAACATTCGAATTAAAGGGGTCCCAGCAGTTGAAGAGTAAAAGAAAGGGACTGTGAAAGTATTTGAAGAGATTACAGTTGAAAATTTCCCTAATATGGGAAAGGAAATAGTTAATCAAGTCCAGGAAGCACAGAGAGTACCATACAGGTTAAATCCAAGGAGAAACACACCAAGACACATATTAATCAAACTAACAAAAATTAAGTACAAAGAAAAAAATATTAAAAGCAGCAAGGGGAAAACAACAAATAACATACAAGGGAACCCCCATAAGGTTAACAGCTGATCATTCAGCAGAAACGCTGCAAGCCAGAAGGGAGTGGCAGGACATATTTTGTGTGATGTGATGAAAGAGAAAAACCGACAACCAAGATTACTCTACCCAGCAAGGATCTCATTCAGATTTGACTGAGAAATTAAAACCTTCACAGACAAGCAAATCTAAGAGAATTAAGCACCACCAAACCAACTTTACAACAAATGCTAAAGGAAATTCTCTAGACAAGAAACACAAGAGAAGGGAAAGACCTACAAAAACAAACACAAAACAATTAAGAAAATGGTAACAGGAACGTACATATCCATAATTATCTAAATGTGAATGGATTAAATACTCTAAGCAAAAGACAGAGGCTTGCTGAATGAATACAAAAACAATACACATATATATGCTGTCAACAGAGACTCACTTCTGACCCAGGGACACACACAGACTGAAAATGGGAGGATGGACTAATGTATTCTATGCAAATGGAAATCAAAAGACAGCTGGAGTAGCAATTCTCATATCAGACAAGATAGATTTTAAAACAAAGACTATTAGAAGCGACAAAGAAGGACATTACATAATGATCAAGTGATCAATCCAAGAAGAAGATACAACAATTGTAAATATTTATGCACCCAACATAGGGGCACCTCAATACATAAGATAAATACTAACAGCCATAAAGGGGAAATAGTAACACAATCATAGTAGGGGACGTTAACACCCACTTTCATCAATGGACAGATCATCCAAAATGAAAATAAATTAGGAAACACAAGCTTTAAATGATACATTAAACAAGATGGACTTAATTGAAATTTGTAGGGCATGTAACCAAAAACAACAGAATACACTTTCTTTTCAAGTGCTCATGGAACATTCTCCAGGATACATCCTATCTTGGGTCACAAATGAAGCCTTGGTAAATTTAAGAAATTTGAAATTGTATCAAGTACCTTTTCCAAACACAGTGCTATAAGACTAGATATCAATTACAGGGAAAAAAATCTGTAAAAAATACAAACACATGGAGGCTAGAAAATACACACCTAATAACCAAGAGATCACTGAAGAAATCAAAGAGGAAATCAAAAAATACCTATAAACAATTGATGATGAAAACACAATGACCCAAAATCTATGGGATGCAGCAAAAACAGTTCTAAGAGGGAGGTTTATAGCAATACAATCCTACCTTAAGAAACAAGAAACATCTCAAATAAACAACCTAACCTTACACCTAGAGCAATTAGAGAACAAAAAACCCCTAAAGTTAGCAGAAGGAAAAAAATCATAAAGATCAGATCAGAAATAAATGTAAAAGAAATGAAGGAAACAATAGCAAAGATCAATAAAACTAAAAGCTGGTTCTTTGAGAAGATAAACAAAATTGATAAACCACTAGCCAGACTCATCAAGAAAAAAGGGAGAAGACTCAAATCAATAGAATTAGAAATGAAAAAGGAGAAGTAAAAACTGACACTGCAGAAATAAAAAGGATCTTGAGAGATTACTACAAACAACTATATGCCAATAAAATGGACAATCTGGAAGAAATGGACATATTCTTAGAAGAGCACAACCTTCTGAGATTGAACCTGGAAGAAATAGAAAATATAAACAGACCAATCACAAGCACTGAAATTGAAACTGTGATTAAAAATCTTCCAAAAAGCCAAAGTCCAGGACCAGATGGCTTCACAGGTGAATCCTATCAAACATTCAGAGAAGAGCTAATACCCATCCTTCTCAAACGCTTCCAAAAGTTGCAGAGGAAGGAACACTCCCAAACTCATTCTATGAGGCCAACATCACCCTGATACCAAAACCAGACAAAGTTACTACAAAAGAAGAAAATTACAGACCAATATCACTCATGAATATAGATGCAAAATCCTCAAAAAATATTAGCAAACAGAATCCAACAGCACATTAAAGGATCATACACCATGATCAAGAGGGATTTATCCCAGGAATGCAAGGATTCTTCAATATACACAACTCAATCAATGCGATATACCATATTAACAAATTGAAGAAGAAAAACCATATGCACATCTCAATAGATGCTGAAAAAGCTTTTGACAAAATTCAGTATCCATTTATGATAAAAACTCTCCGGAAAATGGGAATAGAGGGAACCTACCTCAACATAATAAAGGCCATATAATGACAAACCCACAACAAACATCTTTCTCAGTGGTGAAAAACTGAAAGCACTTCCTCTAAGATCGGGAACAAGAAAAGGATGTCCACTCTCACCACTATTATTCAACATAGTTTTGGAAGTCTAGCCATGGCAATCACAGAAGAAAAAGAAATGAAAGGAATACAAATGGGAAAAGAAGATGTAAAGCTGTCACTGTTTTCAAATGACATGATAATGTACATAGAGAATCCTACAGATGCTACCAGAAAACTACTAGAGCTAATCAATGAATTTGGTAAAATAACAGGATATAAAATTAATGCACAGGAATCTCCTGCACTCCTATACACTAATGATGAAAAATCTGAAGGTGAAATTAAGGAGATACTCCCATTTACCATTGCAACAAAAAGAATAATATACTTAGGGATAAACCTACCTAAGGAGACAAACGACCTGTATGCAGAAAAGTATAAGATACTGATAAAGAAATTAAAGATTATTCAAATAGATGGAGAGATATACCATGTTCTTGGATTGGAATAATCAACATCGTGGAAATGACTATACTACCCAAAGCAACCTACAGATTCAATGCAATCCCTATCAAACTACCACTGACATTTTTCACAGAACTAGAACAAAACATTTCACAGTTTGTATGGAAACACAAAAGACCCTGAATAGCCAAAGCAATTTTGAGAAAGACAAACGGAGCTGGAGGAATCAGGCTCCCTGATCAGACTATACTACAAAGCTACAGTAATCAAGACAGTATGGCACTGACACAAAAACAGAAATATAGATCAATGGAAGAGAATAGGAAGCCCAGAGATAAACCCACGCACATATGTCACCTTATTTTTGTTAAAGGAGGAAAGAATATACAATGGGGAAAAGAAAGCTTCTTCAATAAGTGGTGCTGGGAAAACTGGACAGCTACCTGTAAAAGAATGAAATTAGAATGCTCTCTAACACCATACACAAAAAGAAACTCAAAATGGATTGAAGACATAAATGTAAGGCTAGACACTGTCAAAGTCTTAGAGAAAAACATAGGCAGAACACTCTATGACATAAATCACAGCAAGATTCATTTGACCCACCTCCTAGAGAAATGGGAATAAAAACGAGAAGAAACAGATGAGACCTACTTAAACTTTAAATTTTTGCATACCTAAGGAAACCATAAACAAGACCAAAAGACAACCCTCAGAATGGGAGAAAATATTTGCAAATGAAGCAACTGACAAAAGATTAATTTCCAAAATTTACAAGCAGCTCATGCAGCTGAATATTGAAAAAACAAGCAACCCAATCTAAAAATGGGCAGAAGACCTAAATAGACATTTCTCCAAAGAAGATATACAGATTGCCAACAAACACATGAAAGAATGCTCAACATCATTAATCACTGGAGAAATGCAAATCAAAACTGCATTGAGATATCATTTCACACCAGTCAGAGTGGCCATCACCAAAAAATCTGCAAACAATAAATGCTGAAGAGGATGTGGAGAAAAGGGAACCCTCTTGCACTGTTGGTGGGAACGTAAATTTATACAGCCACTATGGAGAACAGTATGGTGGTTCTTTAAGAAACTAAAAATAGAACTACCATATGACCCAGCAATCACACTACTGAGCATATACCCTGAGAAAACCATAATTCAAAAATAGTCATGTACCACAATGTTCATTGCAACTCAATTTACAATAGTCAGAACATGGAAGCAACCTAATTGTCCATTGACAGAGAAATGGATAAAGAATGTGTGGCACATATATACAATGGAATATTACTCAGCCATAAAAAGAAACAAAATTGAGTTATTTGTAGTGAGGTGGATGGACCTAGAGTCTGTCATACGGAGTGAAGTAAGTCAGACAGAGAAAAACAAATACAGTATGCTAACACATATATATGGAATCTAAAAAAAAAAAAAATGGTCATGAAGAACCTAGGGTCAGAATGGGAATAAAGACCAGACCTACTAGAGAATATACTTGAGGACCTGGGGAGGGGGAAGGGTAAGCTGGGACAAAGTGAGAGAGTGACATGGACATATGTACACTACCAAATGTAAAATCAGTAGCTAGTGGGAAGGAGCCCCATAGCACAGGGAGATCAGCTCGGTACTTTGTGACCACCTAGAGGAGTGGGATAGGGAGGGTGGGAGGGAAGGAGAATCAAGCGGGAAGAGATATGGGGATATATGTATATGTGTAGCTGATTCACTTTGTTATAAAGCAGAAACTAACACACCATTGTAAAGCAATTATAATACAATAAAGATGTTAAAAAAATTCTTCAACTGTATTCATGACTAAAAATGTCATCTATAAAATAAGGATGATAATTATCCTACTTCAAAGGGTTTCTGAAAAAAAAATTGAAAAGTACTTAGGACAGTGTCTAATACAGAATAAACACATTATAATCATTAAAAAAATACATTACCCAATTAAAAGCTATTAGAATGAGAATATGAATTTAAATAGATTTACTCCCAAGTTTATTGACCAGAATGATCTTCTAATAGCTCTCCAAACTGTACCTTCTAAGATTTCATCGATTGGCCCTAGAAAAAATAATGTTCTGTGCTATAGCTCTAAGAGTTCCATCTTTTAGTCAATAATTGCAGATGAGAAATGTTAAAATGCAAGCCAATTTTCTACTCCCCTAATAAAACTACATATAAAGCTTTCAAAGCTGAACAAATATTTAGGGAATATCTATTATGAATTAGGCATTCTACTAGGTGCACTTTATGTATGTTTTTAAATTATTCTTCCTTGAAATCTTTTCAGTTTATAACATTATTACACCCACTTTATAAAAGAAACCTTAAGGGCCAGGGAATATATGTAATATGCTCAGCTTCATCCAGCTTGTGGATGTCAAGAACTCTGTTCTGACTTAAAACTGCATGCTTTTTCTTTTAGGAGAGAATTTATGTGCATAAACATAGTAAATGAAGGAAAACTCTGTGAAGTTGATTCTTTTAGGATGGACTGAGCCTTGAACTAAGTTGGCTTAGGGGACTGTGAGAATTTCGGCCAGCTCAGTCAGACCGTATCTCATCCTGCTGGTTCAGTGCTGGCTGGTGACCCAACAGCACTGAACTGGGAAATGACTCTTCCTGGAGCACTTGAAAGTGAAGAATGGATTTCCAAATATGCCTGAAATGACACTGCAAGAGGCACAGACACACCATCTGTTATGACTTTCAGTTATTCTAAAGGTTTCCTCTTGAACACCCTCCAGGGAGCACCAGGGTTTCGGTCACCTACAACTTTTGGCTTCTGTACCACTCTGATCACTATTTCAGCACATGGTCTGACATCTGGCTTTCATTGGGTCCTTCACTGTAAACCTTCCACCTTTGCACTTCCAAGCTCCAATTTTAAAAATGCATTAAGTAGACATTTTCAGACTCTGTCCCTTAAAAATACTACCGACAAGCCTGTTAAGTTGGCACCATGACCAACCTTCCACTAAAATTCAAATTTAAATTCAATGTGAACACAAGAATCCCACAGAAGCAGCAGTAAAACAAGGAAGACTTGATTCCTGTTATACCCAGTCTTAAACATATTCGATTTGCCAGTAAAATTCCTCAGCAAGTTGGCAGTACCTTGCTCCAGATGTGATAACAGTATATTTTATCGTAATACAAATAAGTGTAAAGCCCTGCCCTGTACTTACTCTGAATTTTGAAGTTTCTTTATGGAATGTCTGAGTTCCTGATACCTCTCTCTATGTGAAAAGCTTCCTTTGCTTCTTTACATATTGCTTGTCAAAGATTAAGACTAGTTAGAACCTTATTTATTTATTTATTTTTAAATTAAATTTTATTTTTTTATACAGCAGGTTCTTATTACTTATCCATTTTATACATATTAGTGTATATATGTCAATCCCAATCATACAACCTTGATTTTGTTTTTGAAACTAAATCAAATCAAAAGGGTTAATGTCCTTAGAGAACAGACTTGCTGTTGCCAAGGGGGAGGAGAGGTCAGGGAGGAATGGACTGGGATTTTGGGATTAGCGGATGCGAATTATTACATATAGAATGGATAAACAACAAGGTCCTACTGTATAGCACAGGGAACTGTATTCAATACCCTGTAACAAACCATAATGGAAAAAGAATATAAAAAAGAATGTATATATATATATATATATATATATATATATATATATATATATATACATACATACATATACGTATAACTGAATCACTTTGCTGTACAGTAGAAATTAACACAACATTTTAAATCAACTATAATTCAATAAAAAATAAGTAAATAAAAGACACATCCTTCTCAAAAAAAAAAAAAAGTGTTAATGTTTTTAAGATTCCCTCCATGAGTGGCATTTAGAGTCTTCGTTGGTATTTGCAGTTTACGGAGCTGAATTTTCCTGATGGAAGAGTCTGACCATTGCTGACAAGAGGATAAATGTCCAATGTCTGTGTCTTCTCTGTCTGTCTGTTCTATCTCTAAAAGCCAGATGTGGGATTGCTAGAAGGCAGCCATTCCTGCCACACTTCCAGCAGAAAGCTGTTTAGACAGCCATTATTATTTTCTTTTCAAACTTTTTGATATCACTGGAGTCACTGATGTTTTTAACAAGTAAAAATAATCAAATGTAACATAGAACACTGTAAATAAAACAAGAAAATTGTGTTAGAATTTTACCATCTTGTTACCCCCAGAGGTATGAAGCCTACCTGAGAGAAATCACTGACTCTTCTTTCCGTATAATTTCTTGAATTTATACATCTCACATTTGAGCCTATTTTTTCTTTCTTACTTCACCCATCTCCCCCACCCTCCCGCCACCATTACCACCACCCTGGACAATAAAGTCAAAGTAAAGAAAGAATTTAATTGCAAAAATAGCAGAACTTCTGCCTAATATTAACATTTACTTTTTTTAGTATTTCATTTAAAATTGGTCAGTTTTCAAGTGAAAATATATGAGGCTGAAAAGGTGAAGTAAACAAAGTCCCAAACCAGAGAAAATTTGTCCCAAATTAAAATATAAATGTGACATTTCATCTCTAGTTCAGTATTTTAAAAATGTTATAGAGCATAATGTCTCTTGAGATTGTAAAAAATATTTTTCACTTTCCCCAATCACTATTCCCCTTTCTACACACACACACACAGTCACATGCACTCACCCACACATACATTTAAAAAGTTTCGTGGCAAATAAGTGTGGGTAAATAAGTTTGGAAAGCTGCGTCTCTTGGTGATTCATGATGTGTCTAAGCATATTAAAGCCTCTGCGAAGCTTTCAGTTAAGGGGACCCTTTGACATTGTGTAACAGCATCCTTGCCCCAGGAATACTGATTTTATTTTGGGGATTCACAGCTTCAGAAATGCAGGACTAGAAATATAAGTAAGAGTCAAGCTCCAGATCTGCAGCAAATTAAGCGCTGGCCAGATTGGAACCCTGTGTGGGTGGCACATAATTGTTGCAGGGGTGAAAGGCCTGGCCATCAGAAAGACTTCAGTTTGAATCCAGCTCGACATCCTACGTGTATGCTCGTGGGCAGGTGACCTCACCTCCCTGCAGCTGTGATTCCTCATTTATAAAAACCGGAGTTGTGAATATATACCTCATTGTGTTATTGGGAGGGGCTGGCACATTTTGAGGGGCTGGTAGATGCTCGAAATAGAAATTCCCCAGGAAAGTTTTTAGAAATTTTGAAGTCTCAGTGCATAATCTTCTCTTTAAAGGGTTAGTGAATGGCTCTAGAAATGTCAACCAAAGCAACTTCCTCCTTATTTTTTGGTAATTACAGGTTCACAGAGTCTTTTTTTTAATATATATATATATCAAAACAAGTAGCCTCCCTGAGTAACACGGCTGAGTTCATGACTAGGAGCAAATGTAAAGAAGAAATGAGTCAGCTTTTCTCAGTCCGTGAGAATTATCAACACAAATACAGTTCTGATGGCGTCAGGGGAAGAAGGTACATCTCTTTATCATGGGTTTATCTTGCTGCTTTCCTATTAATATTGACTGTGATAATATGACTGTGATATTTACTGGCGTTCATTCTTTATTACTCTTGCGCCTCTCAAGTTCACATCACTTATAAATAAAAAGAAAGTATAAATATGCTATTTTTCCTTTTCATATATAAATATGCTGATGCATGGAAATGTACCATAAAGTTATGGTAAGAAATGTAAATCTGGGGAAAAGATTAAAAGTCTGAAAAATAAGAGACGTCATGAAGGGGAAGGAAAAAATGAGAAGAAATAATGCTGGCAACTGCCATTGAAATGAATTGGGTCCTGTTTGGGATTGACATGTACACACTGCTATTTTTTCTTCTTTTTACATCTTTATTGGAGTATAGTTGCTTTACAATGGTGTATTAGTTTCTGCTTCATAACAAAGTGAATCAGTTATACATATACATATGTTCCCATATCTCTTCCCTCTTGCATCTCCCTCCCTCCCACCCTCCCTATCCCACCCCTCCAGGCGGTCACAAAGCACGGAGCTGATCTCCCTGTGCTATGCGGCTGCTTCCCACTAGCTATCTACCTTACGTTTGGTAGTGTATGTATGTCCATGCCTCTCTCTCGCTTTGTCACAGCTTACCCTTCCCGCTCCCCATATCCTCAAGTCCATTCTCTAGTAGGTCTGTGTCTTTATTCCTGTCTTACCCCTAGGTTCTTCATGCCATTTTTTTTTCTTAAATTCCATATATATGTGTTAGCATACGGTATTTGCCTTTCTCTTTCTGACTTACTTCACTCTGTATGAAAGACTCTAGGTCTATCCACCTCATTACAAATAACTCACACTGCTATATTTAAAATAGAAAAACCAACAAGGACCTACTGTATAGTACAGGGAACTCTGCTTATCATTCTATAACAACCTAAATGGGAATAATATTTGAAAAAGAATAGAGACATATATATGTAAAAAAATTAAATCAAATTAAATTAAATTTTGAAAATAGAGAAAGAAATGAATTGGGTCCTGCCCCTGAGTGGAACTGTCAAGAATTTGGTGATGTGAGCCAAAGCAGAAACACAGGCTTAGAATGACGCTTGGATTTTCAGAAGATAGTATCTGAAGCAGATGGTGATGCAAATACCCTTCTTGATATTTGATGTGGGTATCATATTGCATTTTTGGTTTCTGGTACTTTTTTTTTTGGCTGTGCCTTGCAGCTTGTGGGATCTTATTTCCCTGACCAGGGATGGAACCTGGGCCCCTGGCAGTGAGAGCTTGGAGTCCTAAGCGCTGGACCACTGGGGAATTGCCCTTGTACTTCTTTAGATCACTTTGTCATAAGAGTTCTTGTCTAATATTTCAGACACTCTTAGAAGTGGTGAGTTTTGTAAGTATATGGATGTGAATTACGTCATAAACAACATGCTATTAAATGAGAATTATCTGGGAAAATTCTTGTAAAATTTCACTGATATATCTGCGACATATTTTCTTCCCTAAAAAATCCTTCACTGCAGTGGACCACCATTGCCAAGAAAGATAGTCTTAAAGCTATGAAGTGTTGGTTCCTGCCAAAGTTGAGAAGACAAAAACAACTCTGTTTTATTTAATTGTTAAAAAATAACAAACAAAAACAAAAAAAAAAACCCCACAGATATTTATTGAGGTCCTTCTTCTATATGTCATATATTATGCTGGGCTGAAGTATTGTGTTGGGGAAATAAGGCATATGCACATTAATTCATTCAATAGACATTGAGTGCCTACCATGTGCCAGACTCTATATTATATTCTAGTTATATTCTAGTTGGCTAATTGGGGAAGACAGTGAGTATAGGTAAACTGCAGACAAATTAGAGAGTGATGAGGGATATGTGCTAAGAATAAGACATAATGTAGAGAAATGAAGGGTGTACGAAGGGAGTTGAAATAGTAGATAAGGTGGTCAGGGAAGGCCTTGTTGAGAAGGTGTATTTTGTGTAAAAACCCGAGGAAATGAGGGAGTGAGTCTCATGGATACCTGGGAAAGGAGCAGTTCAGGCAGAGGAAACAGCAGGTGCCAGGGGCCTAAGTAACAAGTGTGCCTGGCAGGAAGAGCTGGAAGCAGATGGCTGAACAGGGTGGAGGAGGGGTGGAGCCACAGGAGATGCAATCATAGGAGGAATGGAGACCCAGGTCATGGGGGGGCTTGTTTGTCTTAGAAAGACTCAGGCTTTCACTCTGAGTCAGAAAGTTGTTAGAGGGCTTTTTGTTTGTTTAGTTTAGTTTTTCTTATTTTTTTTACAGATGAGAGATGTATGTGACTTTCCGTTTTTGTTTTATTGTTTTTTGTTTTTGTCTTTGGCTGTGTGGTGCAGCTTGCAGGATTTTAGTTCCTCAACCAGGGATTGAACCCAGGCCCTCAGCAGTGAAAACATTAAGTCTTAACCCCTGGGCCACAAAGGAATTCCCTCACTTCTGTTTTTTGTGTTTTTTTTTAATTTTTGAATTTTATTTATTTTTTATACAGCAGGTTCTTATTCGTCATCAATTTTAAACACATCAGTGTATACATGTCAATCCCAATATCCCAATTCATCACAACCCCACCCCCATCCCCTGCCGCTTTCTGCCCTTGGTGTCCATACGTTTGCTCTCTACATCTGTGTCTCAGTTTCTGCCCTGCAAACCGGTTCATCTGTATCAGTTTTCTAGGTTCCACATACATGCGTTAATATATGGTATTTGTTTTTCTCTTTCTGACTTCACTCTGTATGACAGTCTCTAGATCCATCCACATCTCTACACAGGACCCAATTTCGTTCATTTTTATGGCTGAGTAATATTTCATTGTATATATGTACCATATCTTCTTTATCCGTTCATCTGTCGAAGGACACTTACATTGCTTCCATGACCTGGCTATTGTAAATAGTGCTGCAATGAACATTGGGATGCATGTGTCTTTTTGAATTATGTTTTTTTCTGGGTATATGTCCAGTAGTGGGATTGCTGGGTCATATGGTAATTCTATTTTTAGTTTTTTAAGGAACCTCCATACTGTTCTCCATAGTGGCTGTATCAATTTACATTCCCACCAACAATGTAAGAGGGTTCCCTTTTCTCCACCCCCTCTCCAGCATTTGTAGATTTTCTGATGATGCCCATTCTAACTGGTGTGAAGTGATACCTCATTGTAATTTTGATTTGCATTTCTCTAATAATTAGTGATGTTGAGTAGCTTTTCATGTGCCACTTGGCCATCTCTATGGCTTCTTTGGAGAAATATCTATTTAGGTCTTCTGCCAATTTTTGGATTGGGTTGTTGGTTTTTTTTAAATTGAGCTGCATGAGCTGTTTATATATTTTGGAGATTAATCCTTTGTCCATTGATTCACTTGCAAATATTTCCTCCTATTTTGAGGGTTGTCTTTATGTTTTGTTTATGGTTTCCTATGCTATGCAAAATCTTTTAAGTGTCATTAGGTCCCATTTGTTTATTTTTGTTTTTATTTCCCTTACTCTAGGAGGTGGATCAAAAAAGATCTTGCTGTGATTTATGTCAAAGAGTGTTCTTCTTATGTTCTCCTCTAAGAGTTTTATAGTGTCTGGTCTTACATTTAGGTCTCTAATCCATTCTGAGTTTATTTTTGTGTACGATGTTAGGAAGTGCTCTAATTTCATTCTTTTACATATAGCTGTCCAGTTTTCCCAGCACCACTTATTGAAGAGACTGTCGCTTGTCCATTGTATATCCTTGCCTCCTTTGTCATAGATTAGTTGACTATAGGTACATGGGTTTATCTCTGGGCTTTCTATTCTATTAAATTGATCTATATTTCTGTTTTAGTGCCAGTACCATACTGTCTTGATGACTGTAGCTTGGAGTATAGTCTGATCAGGGAGACTCATTCCTCCAGCTCCGTTTTTTTCTCAAACTTGTTTTGGCTATTCAGGGTCTTTTGTGTTTCCATACAGACTGTGAAATGTTTTGTTCTAGTTCTGTGAAAAATGCCGGTGGTAGTTTGATAGGGATTGCATTGAATCTGTAGATTGCTTTGGGTAGTATAGTCATTTCCACAATGTTGATTCTTCCAATCCAAGAACATGATATATCTCTCCATCTATTTGTATCATCTTTAATTACTTTATCAGTATCTTATACTTTTCTGCATACAGGTCTTTTGTCTCCTTAGGTAGGTTTATTCCTAGATATTTTATTCTTTTGGTTTTAATGGTAAATGGGAGTGTTTCCTTAATTTCACCTTCAGATTTTTCATCATTAGTGTATAGGAATGCAAGAGATTCCTGTGCATTAATTTTGTATCCTGCTACATTACCAAATTCATCGATTAGCTCTAGTAGTTTTCTGGTGGCATCTTTAGGATTCTCTATGTATAGTATCATGTCATCTGCAAACGGTGAAAGCTTTACTTCTTCTTTTCCCATTTGTATTACTTTTATTTCTTTTTTTCTCTGATTGTCGTGGCTAGGACTTCCAAAACTATGGTGAATAATAGTGGTGAGAGTGGACATCCTTGTCTTGATCCTTATCTTAGAGGAAATGTTTTCAGTTTTTCACCACTGAGAATGATGTTTGCTGTGGGTTTGTCATATATGGCCTTTATTATGTTCAGGTAGGTTCCCTTTATGCCCACTTTCTGGAGCGTTTTTATCATAAATTGGTGTTGAATTTTGTCAAAAGCTTTTTCAGCATCTATTGAGATTGCTCATATGGTTTTTCTTCTTCAATTTGTTAATATGGTATATCGCATTGATTGAGTTGTGTATATAGAAGAATCCTTGCATTCCTGGGATAAATCCCTCTTGATCATGGTGTATGATCCTTTAATGTGCTGTTGGATTCTGTTTGCTAATATTTTTTGAGGATTTTGCATCTATATTCATGAGTGATATTGGTCTGTAATTTTCTTCTTTTGTAGTAACTTTGTCTGGTTTTGGTATCAGGGTGATGTTGGCCTCATAGAATGAGTTTGGGAGTGTTCCTTCCTCTGCAATTTTTGGAAGAGTTTGAGAAGGATGGGTATTAGCTCTTCTCTAAATGTTTGATAGGATTCACCTGTGAAGCCATCTGGTCCTGGGCTTTTGCTTGTTGGAAGATTTTTAATCACAGTTTCAATTTCAGTGCTTGTGATTGGTCTGTTTATATTTTCTATTTCTTCCAGGTTCAGTCTCAGAAGGTTGTGCTTTTCTAAGAATGTGTCCATTTCTTCCAGGTTGTCCATTTTATTGGCATATAGTTGCTTGTAGTAGTCTCTCATGATTCTTTTTATTTCTGCAGTGTCAGTTTTTACTTCTCCTTTTTCATTTCTAATTCTATTGATTTGAGTCTTCTCCCTTTTTTTCTTGATGAGTCTGGTTAGTGGTTTATCAATTTTGTTTATCTTCTCAAAGAACCAGCTTTTAGTTTTATTGATCTTTGCTATTGTTTCCTTCATTTCTTTTTCATTTACTTCTGATATTATCTTTATGATTTCTTTCCTTCTGCTAACCTTGGGGTTTTTTTGGTTCTTTGTTCTCTAATTGCTTTAGGTATGAGGTCAGGTTGTTTATTTGAGATGTTTCTTGTTTCTTAAGGTAAGATTGTATTTCTATAAACTTCCCTCATAGAACTGCTTTTGCTGCATCCCATAGGTTTTGGGTGGTTGTGTTTTCATTGTCATTTGTTTCTAGGTATTTTTTGATTTCCTCTTTAATTTCTTCAGTGATCTCTTGGTTATTAAGTAGTGTATTGTTTAGCCTCCATGTGTTTGTATTTTCTACAGATTTTTCCCTGTAATTGATATGTAGTCTCATAGTGCTGTGTTTAGAAAAGATACCTGATACGATTTCAATTTTCTTAAATTTACCAAGGCTTGATTTGTGACCCAAGATATAAGCTATCCTAGAGAATGTTGTTGAGCACTTGAGAAGAAAGTGTATTCTGTTGTTTTTGGATGGAATGCCCTATAAATATCAATTAAGTCCATCTGGTTTAATGTATCAGTTAAAGCTTGTGTTTCCTTATTTATTTTCATTTTGGATGATGTGTCCATTGGTGAAAGTGGGGTGTTAAAGTCCCCTACTATGATTGTGTTACTGTCAATTTCCCCTTTTTATGGCTGTTAGTATTTGCCTTATGTATTGAGGTGCTTGTATGTTGGGTGTATAAATATTTACAAGTGTTATATCTTCTTCTTGGATCGATCCTTAGATCATTATGTAGTGTCTTTCTTTGTCTCTTGTAATAGTCTTTACTTTAAAGTGTATTTTTCTGACAAGAGAATTGCTACTCCAACTTTCTTCTGATTTCCATTTGCATGGGATATCTTTTTCCATCCCCTCACTTTCAGTCTGTATGTGTCCCTAGGTCTGAAGTGGGTCTCTTGTAGACAGCATATATATGAGTCGTTTTTGTATCCATTCAACCAGTCTGTGTCTTTTGGTTGGAGCATTTAATCCAGTCACGTTTAAGGTAATTATTGATATGTATGTTCCTATTACCATTTTCTTAATTGTTTTGGGTTTGTTTTCATAGGTCCTTTTCTTCTCTTGTGTTTCCCACTTAGAGAAGTTCCTTTAGCATTTGTTGTTGAGCTGGTTTGGTGGTGCTGAATTCTCTTAGCTTTTCCTTGCCTGTAAAGGTTTTAATTTCTCCATCGAATCTGAATGAGATCCTTGCAGGGTAGAGTGATCTTAGTTGTAGTTTCTTCCTTTTCATCACTTTAAGTATATCATGCACTCCCTTCTGGCTTGTAGAGTTTCTGCTGAGAAATCAGCTCTTAACCTCATGAAATTCCATTGTATGTTATTTGTCTTTTTTCCCTTGCTGCTTTCAATAATTTTTCTTTGTCCTTAATTTTTGCCAGTTTGATTACTCTGTGTCTCGGCATGTTTCTCCTTGGGTTTATCCTGTATGGGACTCTCTGCGCTTCCTAGACTTGGGTGGCTATTTCCTTTCCCATGTTAGGGAATTTTTAGACTATAATCTCTTCAAATATTTTCTTGAGTCCTTTCTCTCTCCCTTCTCCTTCTGGGACCCCTATATTGTGAATGTTGTTGCACTTAATATTGTCCCACAGGTCTCTTAGGCTGTTTTAATATATTTTCATTCTTTTTTCTTTATTCTGTTCTGCAGCAGTGAATTCCACCATTCTGTCCTCCAGGTCACTTATCTGTTCTTCTGCCTCAGTTATTCTACTATTTATTCTTTCTAGTGTATTTTTCATTTCAGTTATTGTATTGTTCATTTCTGTTTGCTTGTTCTTTAATTCTTCTAAGTCTTTGTTAATCATTTCTTGCATCTTTTCGATCTTTGCCTTCATTTATTTCCCGAGGTCCTGGGTCATCTTCACTATCATTATTCTGAATTCTTTTTCTGGAAGGTTGCCTATCTCCACCTCATTCAGTTGTTTTTCTGGGGTTTTATGTTGTTGCTCCTTCTGGTACATAGCTCTCTGCCTTTTCTTCTTATCTATCTTTCTGTGAATGTGTTTTTTGTTCCACAGGCTGCAGGATTGTAGTTCTTCTTGCTTCTGCAGTCTGCACTCTGGTGGGTGAGGCTATCTATGAGGCTTGTGCAAGTTTCCTGATTGGAGGGACTGGTGGTAGGTAGAGCTGGCTGTTGCTCTGGTGGGCAGAGCTCAGTAAAACTTTAATTTGCTTGTCTGCTGATGGGTGGGGCTGGGTCCTCTCCCTGTTGGTTGTTTGGCCTGAGGCGACCCAACATTGGAGCCTACCAGGGCTCTTTGGTGGCACTAATGGCGGACTCTGGGAGGGCTCACACCAAGGAGTACTTCCCAGAACTTCTGCTGCCAGTGTTCTTGTCCTCGCGGTGAGATAGAGCCACCCCCCAACTCTGCAGGAGACCCTCCAACACTAGCAGGTAAGTCTGGGTCAGTCTCTATGGGGTCACTGCTCCATCCCCTGTGTCCCAATGTGCACACTACTTTGTGTGTGCCCTCCAGGTGTGGAGTCTCTTTTTGCCTCAGTCCTGTTGAAGTACTGCAATCAAATCCCGCTAGCCTTCAAAGTCTGATTCTCTAGGAATTCCTCATCCCGTTGCCAGACCCCCAGGTTCAGAAGCCTGACGTGGGGCTCATAACCTTCACTCCAGGTGGTGGACTTCTGTGGTATAAGTGTTCTCCAGTTTGTGAGTCACCCACCCAGCAGTTATGGGATTTGATTTTATTGTGATTGCACCCTTCCTACCATCTCCTTGTGGTTTCTCCTTTGTCTTTGGATATGGGGTATCTTTTTTGGTAAGTTACAGTGTCTTCCTGTCGATGATTTCAACAGTTAGTTGTGATTCCGGTGTTCTTGCAGGAGGGAGTGAGAGCACGTCCTTCTACTCTGCCATCTTGAACCAATTTCTTTTCATTACTTGCCCAGGAATCTCCCCCTAAAGAGGCAGAAGCATCTGGCGCATCCGGAAACCCTGACTTCCGTTTTAACAATGTTACTTTGGCTGCTGTGTAGTGACTAGGGAGAAGGAAGAAGGTAGAAGCAGGGAGACCCTTTAGTGTGTTACGGAAATAAATTAGGTGAGAGATGATGGTGTCTTGGAATAGAGTGGGGATGGATAAGAAGTGATCAAATTCTGGGTACATTTTGAAAGTATATCCAGAGGAGGTTTTGGTCGATTAAATGTGGTAAAGAGAAATGTCAAAGACTCCTCTGTAATTTTCAGTCTGAGCAAAGCATGAGATGAAGTAGACCAAAGCACAAGCAGGTTTGGGTGAGGTGGTGAAAATCAGAAGTTCAGCCTTAGTCATGTTAGGCTCTGGTTGCCTATTAGACAGCCACGTGGCCGTGATATAGGAGCCTGGAGTTGAGGAGAGAAGTCCAAGCTGGAGATATAAATTTGGAAGTTGTCAGCATAGAGATGGTATTTAAAGCAACACAACTGGATGAAATCATCTAGGGAATAAGTTTTTTTGTATAAAAGAGAAAAGATCCTGTGGGTGAGCCCGGGATCTCTTCCCAACTTAGTGGTGCAGAAAATTGGAGAATCCAGCAAAAGTGAGTGAGAAAGAATAAATTTGTGAGGTAGTAGGAAAACCAAAATAGGGATAAAACAAAATGTAGAAATTGCTGAGAGAGAGAGAGAGAGAGAGAGAGAGAGAGAGAGAGGTGTCAACTGTGAACTGTGTCAAATACAACTTAAAGGTCAAGGAGATGAGGACTCAGAGCTGGCCATTGCATTTAGCAACATGGTGACCTTGGGAAGCACATATAAAGAAGAAATACTATTGGAGAAAAACTCAAGTGCCCAGTGTATGGTATAAATCCTACACGTGAGGATGACCTAGAAAGCATAGATTTCTGGACTCTATTCCCAGAAATTGACCCTGTAAGTCTCTAATGTGCTTGGTAAATGTTATTTATAAAATTTTCCATTTCATTCAGAAGATCAGCCAGATTTTGTATCCTATAGGTGATTCACAGTCAGGAGAAAGAGTAATCAAGGTGAGCAACACAATGTTATTTGGAGCAGAAAAGTTAAGTTGAAGAAGCAGAGAGAAGCTAGGAAACCTTGCTGCCACCTCATGAGCAATGCAGCCAACTGATGGTAATGAATACAAAAAAGAATCCCAAGCTGCTTAGATGAGGGGGTGATGTATTTGAAAAAGGAGGTTGAAGCTGAATACTGCAAACCTGGTAAGTCCAGCTAAGGCTGTGTAAGTAACAAAGTCACAGAGCGCTTCTGAACCTGAATGGGACAGGATTCAATTGATGTTTGAGAGTATTAAATATGGTAGCAATTTTTAAAGAAAGGAATTTGAAAGTAATCCATTGTAAAAGTTGTCTTTCATCTCAACTTTGATAGTTAATATTTTGATTTTAGGCTTCTTTGTGAACCTCAGTTTCAGGGTTTTATAACTCTAAATTAGAATTACTAGCCATTGCCACATCTTTGTGATTTCGATCGCCAATCTATTTTCTACCATTATTTACATTTACCTTGAAGAGTTATTCTCAATTAATAAGCCCTAATATTCTTATGAGCTCATACAGTTTGATCAATGTGTAATATTTATTTTATTGTGACTGATTTTAAATACTTTGACAACTACATTCATCAGGCAGAACGTGGCATTGAGGAATCTTGCACTGGACTATAATGCAGAGAAACTCAGAGGTAAGAGTAGGGTAACTGTATGATTTATCATTTGCACAAGGACACTGTTGAGAGAAAAAGTGCCATTGATAATTACATCAGGACAATGGGCACAAACTGGACTGTTCAGGTAAATTGGGACATGTGGTCACCCAGGAAAAAGCCATACTTTGTTGCTAAGTTTAATGTTAAAAAGAATATTATGCTTATGGAACTTATGAGAAATTTGCCTTCTGAGTATATTGAGTGTGTCCAGGCTGTAAACAATATTATTCAAACAGCTGCTAAAGTACAACCAGACAAGTAGTGCAGGTAATATGGATGTGTACAGAGATTCTACAAAATACTGTGGCTCTTTAATAGTGATTTTGTGTCATGACTATTTGGATTGTTTATATCTATTTTGAGATTTGCACTCTATATGTTTGGGCTGTATAACAATGGTAAAGGTTATAATCCCTTCAAATATTCTGCTAAAAATTCTAATATTTGGAAATGTGTAGTGAACACAAAAAGAATGTGTACTTCTAACATGGAAATGATTAGTCTCCAATGATTACTAAGAACTGTTTCTCTGAAGGTGTGTTAAGAATAACTAAAGACATGAACTGTAGTTAAACACTTCCATTAACTTCTAGGAAACTCTTCTTAGGTTGTACTTCCTTTGTCTTCAAATATATTCTGGTATCTCCCAACATGAATAAGAAAAAGTCAGCTTGACCCTGACAATATTTCTATTTACCCATTCTCTTAAAAAATTACCACATGATTGTTGAAGCTAATGATAAATTTTCAATCCATTCTCTTTGTTAATCTCACAGTATTCAGTGATCTCTCCTTCTGAAAATTCCACCCCCCCCCTTTTTTTTGAAATATTACAGTTTCCTCATGTGTAAACCTTCTAGAAGTGTTTCACCGAAGCTTTTTTCTCCTCCTTTTCCAAAGTTGTCGGTATTACTTGAGGGTAATGCTGTATGTGTTCTTGTGTCTTCTTTTCTAAATTATTTTCATCTAACCCAAGAGGTTTGAATATCAATCATGCTGATGACCCCAAATCTCACGCTGACTTTTCGTCTCTCTCTCAGTTACTGGATTTCTCACTATATCTCAATTTCAGCTTATTCCAAGAAAAACTCATGTCTTTCTCATGACCAGTTCCCACATTTGACTTCCTTGCACAATTCCCTAAAACGGTTGACTGATGGATACTTTGTGATGGAACAGCATAGCCTTTCACACACTCAACACTGCTTTTCCAGTGCTTGACAGCAATAGTCGTAGGAAATTTTTCATCTTATAATTCTGCCTCAGGAATCTCAGCAGTGTAGTTAATTCATATCATAGTTAATTCATATTATCATGTTCAAGGCATTGTAGTGCAAAACTTGAACAACCTTCCTACTTAGGGGCAAAGATTGACTCTATAAATCTTACAGTACAGAGTTGCTGAGCAGAATGCATTACTAACATGGGCAGCTTGTACTCAAGAGAAAAAGGAGAGAGAGGAGAGGGTCAGACTCCACTTGTCCAGTTTTTCTTCCAAAACTCACCAGTCAAATTAAATCAGAGAAGCAAGGAATGTAATGGAAATGATACTTCCCTTGCATGAAAAAAAGAATAACATGAATGGAAAGTATCTCCTCCCAGTAGTCCCATTCTTTTAAGCTAATTGGACAAGTAGTAGCTGGGAAGAGTCATCAAATCTACTACATAACCCAACAGTAAAGTGAGAGTAATAAAGTGTCCCATATTTGGATATAAAACCCCATTGCATTTTCAGATTGCCAAAGAGAATTAAATCCAAAGATTAAATCCGTGAAATTCAAAGTACAAAGCATCAAGTCCACCATCAAATCTTCTTGTCCTATGGGCTAATTTTACAGGAACTAAAGTCCAAAATTCATTAACTACCCCATCTTCTGGTTCTGCTCAGTCTCAGTCAGATGGTTCTTGATGCCTAGGAAGTGTGATTGTTTCAGCAGCTACAGGCAAGTCTGTCTCAAGCCAAGTTCCTCATGCTTCACTTGACAGTCTCAAAAGATTATTTGCCCTCACCAACTGACTAAATTTAGAAAACAAGCCAGTCTTTTGGACCCTGGGCCAGTTATTTCAAGCAAAGATTTGCTCCCAGAACCTAGAGAAAACCCACTGTATTCAGTGTTGTCAAAGATCTTAATGGGTGTTCATGACATCAGAGTGAGGAGTAGAGAGGAGAGGAGAGAGGAGAGCCTGGGCTCCTGCCTTGGCTTACCTTCGAAACTCATTAATCTATGTCCCTCTTTCACCACAACCCCAGGTGAGGAAAGAGAAAGTACAGAGATGGGCCAGGTGATTTATGCTAGTACATCCCCTCCACATGGAAGAGAACATCAAGAATGGGAAGGAAGTGTCCTCTCACTAACATAAAATAAAAGTTCAACAGATCATTTTGTTTATTGCAGAAGTCTTTTGTGATTACTTTCTGTCCCTTGACATGTATACACATTTCAAGTAATGGAGTATTTTCATGACTAAATTATAAGTTTTGTTCCTCATAGCTGTTGCCTGTAATACATTTATACAAGTTCAATAATTAACTTGTTATTGAACACATTATTTCTGGATTCTCTGTCACAGAAGAGACAGTGAGAGGCTCACGTGACATCTAAACACAAGGGAAAATACCTGTTATTTCAAAACTAGAGAAGTAATATTCAATTTGGAGACAATATTTACTTAATCATTAGCCTCTTTCTAGCTAGTTCACTTCCTTAGGCTATGTTCTAAGTCAACAAATAGTTTTCTCAAGAGACGGTTCAAACAGATAATTACACACATTCTGTAGTAGGATTGGCAACCTTTTTCTGTAAAAGATCAGATAGTAAGTATTTTTGGCTTTTTGGATTATATGGTCTCTGTTGCAAAGACTAAACTCTGCTTTTGTAGCAAGAAAGAAGGTATAAGCAGCAGGTAAATGAGTGTGACTATGTACCGATAAAACTTTATTTACAAGTAGGTGATTTGGCCCATTGGCCATAGTTTGCTGAGCCCTGTTCTACAGGGGTATTTGAAGATTCAGTAAGATAATATGCCAAATATAATACATGTCACATGGTAGGCATTCGACAAATACTAGTCTGCCATCCTTCTCTTCTTTAGAGAACACTAAGAATTCTTCCAGTCTTCTAAACATGTTAGACAACTATATATATATACATACATATATATGTATATATATATATATATACACACACACACACACACACACACTTTTTTATCCAGATCAGAGGCCAGCAGAGTGTAAAGGGGATCATTATCACATCATCATTACCATCACCACCATCATCATCATCATCTCGAAGGGCTTTGTATTCTTATTAAAGTTTATTACTTAATTGTTATTGCAAGAGGTCAACAATATGTCCAGGGACTCAGGCTACTAAATTTAAAATATATGTGTACAAAACAATCCATATGCTTTTATTAAGTAGATCCTGAATACAAGTCAGACTGATATTTAAGTAAGTTTTTATCTATAACATAAAAACTAGTGCAATATCTAGTCATCTTCCCAAAATAAAACATTAAAAAAATTTATGACTAAAATTAATTTTGAAACAAAGAAGGCTAAAATTAATTTTGCCTTCTTTGTTTCCTAAGCCAATAATTTCATTTTCTCCCTTTAAAAATAATGGAATAGGAAGATATACAAAACTTGTTTCAGAGAATTTGACCAAGTTCTTGGTGTAATAAAAATATATATTTATGCATATTTGATTTCTGCACAAGTGCAAAATAAATAACATTATCTTTTCTGTTTTAAGCCATTGCATTATGTTATTCTTCATGTGTAGGACTTCACAACCTAAAGTAACTGTTCCCAACTCTTCCTGCACATTTGAATCACCTGGGGAACTGTAAAACCACTCATGAGGACCCCATCTCCAAAGATTCTGATTTAATTTGCTAGGAGTAGGTCCCCGCACTGGTATTTTAAAAAAGCTCCCTAGCTGTTTCTCTGTATTGACAGTTTTAGTTGATGGATCTGACTTTCGTTGCTGAAGAAAGCCAAAAGGATGGTATATGAGAGACAGTTCCTCTTTACACAAGACTCTGTATTACTGATTTTTGTAGATTGATTACTGAGGGACTATAATGATTTTAAATAATAATTACAAAAACATGTTAAATAAAAACATGAAATTTAAAGAAAGTTTCTAAGGCATACCCATATCGTAGCTGTTTCATCTTCATTTGCTGTCCTTTGCTGCTGATGTTAGCAGTCAGGTTTTTGGTAAGAATAGCAGCTGCAGGAATAGTCTATTAGTCCTGAGGGCTTGCTGGGGATTCAGTGGTTTCATGTAAGCCACTTAAAAAGTACACATATGCTTTTTTTTTAAATTGAGATATCTATATATTATATTATATATATTAATTTCAGGCTACAACATGATTTAATATTTGTATGTATTGTGAAATGATCACCAGAATGTCTCGGTAGAGTTTATCACCACATATAGTTACAAAATTTATTTTTCTTATGATGAGAATTTTTAAGATCTACTCTCAGCAACTTTCAAAAATTCAATACAGTATCATTAACTATAGTCACCGTGCTGTCCATTACATCCCTAGGACATTTATTTTATAACTAGAAATTTTTACTGCTTGATCCTCGCTTTAGCCATTTCACCCACCCCTAGCTCTGGTGACCACCAATGTGTTTTCTGTATCTATGAGCTTGGTTATTTTGTTTTGTTTTGTTTTTTAGATTCCACATATAAGCGAGATCATATGGTATTTGTCTTTCTCTGACTTATTTCACTTAGTATATTACCCTCTAGATCCATCCATGTTGTTGCAAATGGCAAGATTTTATTCTTTTTTATGGCCAAGTAATATTCCATTATATATATATATATATATATATATATATATATATATATACACACCACTATTATATATATATAATTATATATATACCACTATATACCACTATATATATATATATACTATATATATATATATATATATATATATATATATATATATATACCACTATTTTGTTATGCATCCATCTATCAATGGACATTTAGGTTGCTTCCATATCTTGGCTATTGTAAATAATGCTGTGATGAACATAGGGGTACATATATTCTTTAAAGTAATGTTTCATTTTCTTCAGATAGATACCTGGAAGTGGGATTGATGGGTCATATGGTAGTTTTATTTTTAGCTTTTTAAGGAACCTCCATACTGTTTTCCATAGTGGCTGCACCAATTTACATTTCCTCCAACAGGGCACAAGAGTTCCCCCTTCTCCACATCCTCTTCAATACTTGTTATTTGTTGTGTTTTGGATAATAGCCATTTTAACAGGTGTGAAGTGATATCTCATTGTGGTTTTGACTTGCATTTCCCTGTTTACTAGTGATGGTGAATACCTTTTCATGTATTTGTTGGCCATCTGTATGTCTTTGGAAAAATGTCTATTCAGCTTCCCTGCTCATTTTTAAATTAGATGTTTGTGTTTTTGCTCTTGAGTTATATGAATTCTTAGTCCCTTATCAGATATATGATTTGCAAATATTTTCTCCCATCAGTAGGTTGTCTTTTCATTTTTTGGTGGTTTTCTTTACTGCACAGAAGCTTTTTAGTTTTATGTAGTCCCACTTATTTATGTTTGCTTCTGTTGTCTTTTGTTGTCAAATCCAAAAAAATCATTGCAAGGCCAATGGTCAAGGAGCTTAACGCTTATATTTTCTTCCAGGAATTTTATGGTTTCAGGTCTTATGTTCAAGTCTTTAATCCATTTTGAGTTAATTTTTGTTTGTGGTATAAAATATGGGTCCAGTTTCATTATTTTGCGTGTGGCTGTTCTGCTTTCCCAATATCATCTATTGACGAGATCTCCTTTCCCTATTGTATATTCTTTGCTCCTTCATTGTAACCTACATATGCTTTAAGTGTACAAACAGTGTAATTTGTTTGCACTTTAATTTCTAAAATCAAATAATTTTTCACATCTAGAAATTAGCCTAGGAAACAGGTTAGACTTGCTGACAGAGTGAATATTAATATTTATCAGCATTCCGTCTTAATATTTCTTTTAATTGCTGTTATATACATGGATTTCTAAATGATGTGAACCTAAGGAGTTGGACCAGATTCGAGAGAGAAGGTGGAGAGAGTACAAAGAATGGTAGCTGAGGTTAGAACAGCTTCAGGAATAACTCAGTTTGCAGCAGGCCCCCTCTTGTTTTGGGCAAACTCCACAGAACATCTGCTGTAGATCCTAAAACATGGCAGCACAGTGCCTGAATATTCCACCCAGGACAGGGAGTTAGCTTCATGTGATACCCTCTAGCTGAGGCAGTCTGTGTGGCAATTTGAATTTTCTCCCAGGTGTTCAGGTGGATCTTTTTTTTTTTTTTTTAAACATCTTTATTGGGGTATAATTGCTTTACAATGGTGTGTTAGTTTCTGCTTTATAACAAAGTGAATCAGCTATACATATACATATGTTCCCATAGGTCTTCCCTCTTGCGTCTCCCTCCCTCTCACTCTCCCCATCCCACCCCTCCAGGCTGTCACACAGCCCCGAGCTAATATCCCTGTGCCTTGCGGCTGCTTCCCCCTAGCTATCTACCTTACTACGTTTGTTAGTGTGTATATGTCCATGACTCTCTCTCGCCCTGTCAAAACTCACCCTTCCCCCTCCCCATATCCTCAAGTCCGTTCTCCAGTAGGTCTGCGCCTCTATTCCTGTCTTACCCCTAGGTTTTTCATGACATTTTTTCCCTTAAATTCCATACATATATGTTAGCATACGGTACTTGTCTTTTTCTTTCTGACTGACTTCACTCTGTATGACAGACTCTAGGTCTACCCACCTCATTACAAATAGCTCAGTTTCGTTTCTTTTTATGGCTGAATAATATTCCATTGTATATATGTGCCACATCTTCTTTATCCATTCATCCGATGATGGGTGCTTAGGTTGTTTCCATCTCCGGGCTATTGTAAATAGAGCTGCAATGAACATTTTGGTATATGACTCTTTTTGAATTTTGGTTTTCTCAGGGTATATGCCCAGTAGTGGGATTGCTGGGTCATATGGTAATTCTATTTGTAGTTTTTTAAGGAACCTCCATACTGTTCTCCATAGTGGCTGAACCAATTCACATTCCCACCAGCAGTGCAAGAGTGTCCCCTTTTCTCCACACCCTCTCCAGCATTTATTGTTTCTAGATTTTTTGATGATGGCCATTCTGACTGGTGTGAGATGATATCTCATTGTAGTTTTGATTTGCATTTCTCTAATGATTAATGATCTTGAGCATTCTTTCATGTGTTTGTTGGCATTCTGTATATCTTCTTTGGAAAATCTGTTTAGGTCTTCTTCCCATTTTTGGATGGGGTTGTTTGTTTTTTTGTTATTGAGCTGCATGAGCTGCTTGTAAATTTTGGAGATTAATCCTTTGTCAGTTGCTTCATTTGCAAATGTTTTCTCCTATTCTGAGGGTGGTCTTTTGGTCTTGATTATGGTTTCCTTTGCTGTGCAAAAGCTTTGAAGTTTCATTAGGTCCCATTTGTTTATTTTTGTTTTTATTTCCATTACTCTAGGAGGTGGGTCAGAAAGGATCTTGCTGTGATTTATGTCATAGAGTGTTCTTCCTATGTTTTCCTCTAAGAGTTTGATAGTTTCTGGCCTTACATTTAGGTCTTTAATCCATTTTGAGCTTATTTTTGTGTATGGTGTTAGGGAGTGATCTAATCACATACTTTTACATGTATCTGTCCAGTTTTCCCAGCACCATTTATTGAAGAGGTTGTCCTTTCTCCACTGTACATTGCTGCCTCCTTTATCAATGATAAGGTGTCCATATGTGCGTGGGTTTATCTCTGGGCTTTCTATCCTGTTCCATTGATCTATCTTTCTGTTTTTGTGCCAGTACCATACTGTCTTGATTACTGTTGCTTTGTAGTATAGTCTGAAGTCAGGGAGCCTGATTCCTCCAGCTCCTTTTTTCGTTCTCAAGATTGCTTTGGCTATTCGGGGTCTTTTGTGTTTCCATACAAATTGCGAAATTTTTTCTTCTAGTTCTGTGAAAAATGCCACTGGTACTTTGATAGGGATTGCACTGAATCTGTAGATTGCTTTGGGTAGTAGAGTCATTTTCACAATGTTGATTCTTCCAATCCAAGAACATGGTATATCTCTCCATCTATTTGTATCATCTTTAATTTCTTTCATCAGTGTCTTATAATTTTCTGCATACAGGTCTTTCGTCTCCTTAGGTAGGTTTATTCCTAGATATTTTATTCTTTTTGTTGCGATGGTAAATGGGAGTGTTTTATTGATTTCACTTTCAGATTTTTCATCATTAGTATATAGGAATGCCAGAGATTTCTGTGCATTAATTTTGTATCCTGCTACTTTACCAAATTCATTGATTAGCTCTAGTAGTTTTCTGGTAGCATCTTTAGGATTCTCTATGTATAGTATTATGTCATCTGCAAACAGTGACAGCTTTACTTCTTCTTTTCCGATTTGGATTCCTTTTATTTCCTTTTCTTCTCTGATTGCTGTGGCTAAAACTTCCAAAACTATGTTGAATAAGAGTGGTGAGAGTGGGCAACCTTGTCTTGTTCCTGATCTTAGTGGAAATGCTTTCAGTTTTTCACCATTGAGGATGATGTTTGCTGTGGGCTTGTCATATATGGCCTTTATTATGTTGAGGAAAGTTCCCTCTATGCCTACTTTCTGGAGGGTTTTTATCATGAATGGGAGTTGAATTTTGTCGAAAGCTTTCTCTGCATCTATTGAGATGATCATATGGTTTTTCTCCTTCAATTTGTTAATATGGTTTATCACATTGATAGATTTGCGTATATTGAAGAATCCTTGCATTCCTGGAATAAACCCCACTTGATCATGGTGTATGATCCTTTTAATGTGCTGTTGGATTCTGTTTGCTAGTATTTTGTTGAGGATTTTTGCATCTATGTTCATCAGTGATATTGGCCTGTAGTTTTCTTTCTTTGTGACATCCTTGTCTGGTTTTGGTATCAAGGTGATGGTGGCCTCGTAGAAGGAATTTGGGAGTGTTCCTCCCTCTGCTATATTTTGGAAGAGTTCGAGAAGGATAGGTGTTAGCTCTTCTCTAAACGTTTGATAGAATTCACCTGTGAAGCCATCTGGTCCTGGGCTTTTGTTTGTTGGAAGATTTTTAATCACAGTTTCAATTTCAGTGCTTGTGATTGGTCTGTTCATATTTTCTATTTCTTCCTGATTCAGTCGTGGCAGGTTGTGCATTTCTAAGAATTTGTCCATTTCTTCCAGATTGTCCATTTTATTGGCATAGAGTTGCTTGTAGTAATCTCTCATGATTTTTTTTATTTCTGCAGTGTCAGTTGTTACTTCTCCTTTTTCATTTCTAATTCTATTGATTTGAGTCTTCTCCTTTTTTTTCTTGATGAGTCTGGCTAGTGGTTTATCTATTTTGTTTATCTTCTCAAAGAACCAGCTTTTAGTTTTATTGATCTTTGCTATTGTTTCCTTCATTTCTTTTTCATTTATTTCTGATCTGATTTTTATGATTTCTTTCCTTCTGCTAGCTTTGGGGTTTTTTTGTTCTTCTTTCTCTAATTGCTTGAGGTGCAAGGTTAGGTTGTTTATTCGAGATGTTTCCTGCTTCTTAAGGTGGGCTTGTATTGCTATAAACTTCCCCCTTAGAACTGCTTTTGCTGCATCCCATAAGTTTTGGGTCGTTGTGTCTCCATTGTCATTTGTTTCTAGGTATTTTTTTATTTCCTCTTTGATTTCTTCAGTGATCACTTCATTATTAAGTAGTGTATTGTTTAGCCTCCATGTGTTTGTATTATTTACAGATCTTTTCCTGTAATTGATATCTAGTCTCATGGCGTTGTGGTCGGAAAAGATACTTGATACAATTTCAATTTTCTTAAATTTACCAAGGCTTGATTTGTGACCCAAGATATGATCTATCCTGGAGAATGTTCCTTGAGCACTTGAGAAAAATGTGTATTCTGTTGTTTTTGGATGGAGTGTCCTATAAATATCAATTAAGTCCATCTTGTTTAATGTATCATTTAAAGCTTGTGTTTCCTTATTTATTTTCATTTTGGATGATCTGTCCATGGGTGAAAGTGGGGTGTTAAAGTCCCCTACTATGAATGTGTTACTGTCGATCTCCCCTTTTATGGCTGTTAGTATTTGCCTTATGTATTGAGGTGCTCCTATGTTGGGTGCATAAATATTTACAATTGTTATATCTTCTTCTTGGATCGATCCCTTGATCATTATGTAGTGTCCTTCTTTATCCCTTTTAATAGTCCTTATTTTAAAGTCTATTTTGTCTGATATGAGAATTGCAACTCCAGCTTTCTTTTGGTTTCCATTTGCATGGAATATCTTTTTCCATCCCCTTACTTTCAGTCTGTATGTGTCTCTAGGTCTGAAGTGGGTCTCTTGTAGACAGCATATATAAGGGTCTTGCTTTTGTATCCATTCAGCCAATCTGTGTCTTTTGGTGGGAGCATTTAGTCCATTTACATTTAAGGTAATTATCGATATGTATGTTCCTATTCCCACTTTCTATATTGTTTTGCGTTCGTTATTATAGGTCGTTTCCTTCTCTTGCATTTCTTGTCTAGAGAAGTTCCTTTAGCATTTGTTGTAAAGCTGGTTTGGTGGTGCTGAACTCTCTCAGCTTTTGCTTGTCTGTAAAGGTTTTAATTTCTCCATCAAATCTGAATGAGATCCTTGCTGGGTAGAGTAGTCTTGGTTGCAGGTTTTTCTCCTTCATCACTTTCAGTATGTCCTGCCACTCCCTTCTGGCTTGTAGGGTTTCTGCTGAGAGATCAGCTGTTAACCTTATGGGGGTTCCCTTGTGTGTTATTTGTTGTTTTTCCCTTGCTGCTTTTAATATGCTTTCTTTGTATTTAATTTTTGACAGTTTGATTAATATGCGTCTTGGCGTATTTCTCCTTGTATTTATCCTGTATGGGACTCTCTGTGCTTCCTGGACTTGATTAACTATTTCCTTTCCCATATTAGGGAAGTTTTCAACTATAATCTCTTCAAATATTTTCTCAGTCCCTTTCTTTCTTTCTTCTTCTTCTGGAACCCCTATAATTCGAATGTTGGTGCGTTTAATTTTGTCCCAGAGGTCTCTGAGACTGTCCTCAGTTCTTTTCATTCTTTTTTCTTTATTCTGCTCTGCAGTAGTTATTTCCACTACTTTATCTTCCAGGTCACTTATCCGTTCTTCTGCCTCAGTTATTCTGCTATTGATCCTATCTAGAGTACTTTTAATTTCATTTATTGCGTTGTTCATCATTGCTTGTTTCATCTTTATGTCTTCTAGGTCCTTGTTAACTGTTTCTTGCATTTTGTCCATTCTACTTCCAAGATTTCGGATCATCCATACTATCATTATTCTGAATTCTTTTTCAGGTAGATTGCCTATTTCCTCTTCATTTGTTAGGTGTGGTGGGTTTTTATCTTTCTCCTTCATCTGCTGTGTGTTTTTCTGTCTTCTCATTTTGCTTATCTTACTGTGTTTGCGGTCTCCTTTTTGCAGGCTGCACGTTCGTAGTTCCCGTTGTTTTTGATGTCTGTCTCCAGTGGCTAAAGTTGTTTCAGTGGGTTGTGTAGGCTTCCTGTTGGAGGGGACTAGTGCCTGTGTTGTGCTGGATGAGGCTGGATCTTTTCTCTCTAGTGGGCAGGTTCACGTCTGGTGGTGTGTTTTGGGGTGTCTGTGGCCTTATTATGATTTTAGGCAGCCTCTCTGCTAATGGGTGGGTTGTGTTCCTGTTTTACTAGTTGTTTGGCATAGGTTGTCCAGCACTGTGGCTTGCTGGTCGTTGAGTGAAGCTGAGTGCTCGTGTTAAGATGGAGGTCTCTGGGAGATTTCCACTGTTTAATATTATGTGGAGCTGGGAGGTCTCTTGTTGACCAGTGTCCTGAAATTGGCTCTCCTACCTCAGAGGCAGAGCCCTGACTCCTGGGCTGGAGCACCAAGAGCCTTTCATCCACATGGCTCAGAATAAAAGGGAGAAAAAGTAGAGAGAATTAGTAGAAGTATGAGGAAAGAAAGAAGGAAAGGAGGATAGGAAGGAAGGAAGAAAGAAGCAAAGAAGGAAAGAAAGGAGGGAGGGAGGGAGGGAGGAAGGAAGGAAGGAAGGAGGGAAAGAAGGAGAAAATGTAGAGAGAATTAGTAGAAGTATGAGGAAAGAAAGAAGGAAAGGAGGAAAGGAAGGAAGGAAGAAAGAAGCAAAGAAGGAAAGAAAGGAGGGAGGGAGGGAGGGAGGAAGGAAGGAAGGAAGGAGGGAAAGAAGGAAAAAAGACAGAAAGAAAGAAGATACAGTAAAAATAAAATAAAGTATAATATAGTTATTGAACTAAAAAATATTTAGAAAAAAAAAAAAAAGGGACGGATAGAACCCTAGGACAAATGTTGGAAGCAAAGCTATACAGAGAAAATCTTACACAGAAGCATACACATACACGTTCACAAAAAGAGGCAAAGGGGGAAAAATCATAAATCCTGCTCCCAGAGACCACCTCCTCAACCTGGGGTGATTCGCTGTCTAAAGGAGGGAAAGAAGGAAGGAAAGAAAGAAAGAAAGAAAGAACGAAGGTAAAGTACAATAAAGTTATTACAATTAAAATTAATTATTAAGAAAAAAATTTTCTTAAACCATGGACGGATAGAGCCCTAGGACAAATGGTGGAAGCAAGAGTATACAGATAAGATCTCACACAGAAGCATACACGCACACATTCACAAAAGAGGAAAAGGGAAAAAAATCACAGATCTCGCTCCTAAATTCCCCCTCTTCAATTTGGGATCACTCCCTGTCTATTCAGGTATTCCACAATGCAGGGCACATCAAGTTGTTTGTGGAGCTTCAATCCGCCGCCTCCGCGGCTGCCGGGAGAGACCTCCCCCTCTCCCCCCTGCTCTCACAGCTCACAGGAGCTCAGCTTTGTACCCGGCCCTGCCCCTGCGCGCAGGTCGCTGGAGGGCGTCTGTTTTTTGCTCAGACAGGACAGGGTTAAAGAAGCCGCTGATTCGGGAGCTCCGGCTCACTCAGGCCGGGGGTTGGGGGATGGGGGAAGGAGGGGCACTGCGTGCGGGGCGGGCCTGCGGCGGCAGAGGCGGCGTGACGCTGCAGCAGAGGCCGGCGTGACGTTTGGCCAGCCTGAGACCCACCGTGCGTACTCCTGGGGAAGTTGTCCCTGGATCCCGGGAACCTGGCAGTGGCGGCCTGCACAGGCTCCGCGGAAGAGAGGCGCAGAGAGTGACCTGTGCTCGCACACAGCCCCCCTGGTGGCGGCAGCAGCAGCCCTAGCGTCTCCCGCCCGTCTCTGGGGTCCGCGGTTCTAGCCGCGGCTCGCGCCCGTCTCTGGAGTTCCTTTAAGCAGCGCTCTTAAACCCCTCTCCTCGCGCACCAGGAAACAAAGAGGGAAGAAAAAGTCTCTTGCCTCATCGGCCGGTGCAGGCTTTTCCCCGAACTCCCTCCCGGCTAGTCGTGGCGCACCAACCCCTTCAGGCTATGTTCAAGCCGCCAACCCGTCCTCTCCCTGCGCTCCGTCCAAAACCGAAACCCGAGCCTCAGCTCGCAGACCCGCCCGCCCCGGCGGGTGAGCAGACAAGCCTCTCGGGTTGGTGAGTGCTGGTCGGCACCGATCGTCTGTGCAGGAATCTCCCCGCTTTGCCCTCCGCACCCGTCGCTGTGCACTACTCCGCGGTCCCGAAACTCCCCCCTCCGCCTCCCGCAGTCTCCGCCCGCGGAGGGGCTTCCTAGTGTGTGGAAACTTTTCCTCCTTCACAGCTCCCTCCCACTGGTGCAGGTGCCGTCCTTATTCTTTTGTCTCTGTTTTTTCTTTTTTTCTTTTGCCCTACCCAGGTACGGGGGGAGTTTCTTGCCTTTTGGGAGCTCTGAGGTCTTCTGCCAGCCTTCAGTAGGTGTTCTGTAGGAGTTGTTCCACGTGTAGATGTATTTCTGGTGTATCCGTGGGGAGGAAGGCGATCTCCACGTCTTCCGCCATCTTCCAACCCATCTCCTCAGGTGGATCTTTTACTAACAGTCCCTTCATCATGTCTTAGTTCATGATTTTTATTTAATGTGCCTTTTTGAGTCACACTTTAGTGCAAGCTTGAAGCTTTGAAAAAGCAAACTGTTTACCCTCTGTCCCCATGGTAATGCCTAAGAGCTATATGCTTTTGCTGACCCCTCCACACAGGCTGGGGAATGGTCAGTGTAGAGGCCACTGTTTTGTTTTTAAAACTAAGCACCTGGACTAATTTCATAGCCTGTGTTCCAGTTGGGCAGATGGAAGGAGGATTTTTGCACCATCTTCTGATAACCCTCCCAGCACTGGACACTGCATTGGGCCACACACACAATGTATTATCCCAGGGAGTTTGGGGTCTGGGAGAGTTCGTCTGACAATTCTGACAGCTGTCAGGAATTAAACTGCACCTGAATGTTGAGGATCTTAAATGTGCCACCATTCTATATAGAAGAAACTATGATATATAGTAGGTAGGAACCAAAAATAAAATGAAAAACAAGTACTTAAGTTCTCTTGGCTTATTCCTTTAGACAATTTTATTCCTTATCCAATAACTAATGTAGAAAACTGAGATAGGTTGGGTTTGAATCCTACTCCTCCAATTGTCAGTTGTGTTACCTTGGGCTTGTTTTCCTCTTTGGACCTCAGTTGCCTCATCCAAAAATGGGAACAACAATGTACCTACCTCACTGGATTGGTAAATGTTTGTAAAGCACTTAACACCTTGCCTACCCCATAGTAAATGTCAATTTATTAAAAGAAGGACAAAGGACAGTTATTTCTATGTTATCTGACACTCAAACAATTGCTTCATTCTCTATTGTTCATGTGATTGCTTTCTCTCCAAAACCAAATCATAATATTTTTATTGACAAAGATTTTTGTTTTCACTTTTATTTTAAAAAATCTTCTTGAGATTTTTAATGCAGAAGCAAGAGTAAATGTTGTGTGAAGTGGAAAACTAGATTGCTTTCAAATGTATCAGTCTAAAATTTATGAGTCTTTGTAGAATAAATGGATTTTTTTTCACTTTGTTTGATAACAGCAAAAGATACCTAATTTCCATTTTGTTTTTAGTTCTGCTTTGTATGGAAAGATTATTAATGATTTCTAGACAGGGCATTAAATAATCTTGAATCACAAAATGAGACAATCCTTTCTTAATTATCTTCCATTCCCTTTGATTTTGTCAAGGAAAGGTGTCTCAGTTTCAAGTTGATAAGACTTTATCATCTTAGTAATCTTTGTTAATGGAGTTGGCAGAGATCAGGCTGCAGTTTTAGGAGGCAACAGTATTTAGTGGGAATTAAATAATACCGCATTGATTTCACTGTGTATATGTTTATGTATAATTTCTATTTTTGCTAAATTAAACTGGTTAGTAAAATACCATTTAAAAGTATTTGAAATAAGTAATGAGCCATTTAAAGAAAAGTATTTACTAAATAACAGCCCAAGTGATACCCATACATGAAAAAGATATGACTGTGGCAATCGAATAGCTCTGAATTGGGAAAAGGCCAGACTAGGTGACCTGCCACTTTTCCTTCAGATCTCAGGTACTCTGAATGGCAAAGTGAGAATCTGACTCACCCCTTTGGTGCTAGGAGGAGCTGATCTACAGGGCCATGACTCCAGGGGCCATGTTGGAATGAATATGCTTCCCTTGCTTCCCACTCGGCCTGCCTTTTCCTTGTGGGCTGCAAACAACAGGAAAGGAGCTAGAAAAGAAAAGGAGACTGGAGTAGAAATAAGAATATTCATTCTCAGATTGTCTGGACATGGCATATGTTTCCTCAGAAAAAAAAAAAAGAGATTCTCTGGTGAAAAAGAAAGACAGCTTTAGTCTGAACACGTCTAGTAACATTTTAACCCAGCAATGAAAGTATCTTAGTATCTGAAGCTATTGGCTTATTCATGGGTTTGCTTTTTTTTTTTTTTTTTTTGTCTCCCTGATTTAATCTGGCTACTCTCCTGTATGAACAGGAGACAACGTTTTCCATATTGTACCTTATATTGCTCTCTCTCTCTCTCTCCCTTTCCCTTTCTAATCCTTTTGCTCCTCTGGACTTTTCTGAGATGTTTTTCCATTACCTCAAAAATATTTGCCTAAAGAATATGAAATAATTTCTTCACTAAGTTTAATAAAACTTTTGACAGGCCAAAGAATATGAAAACAGTATTTAGAACATTTGAGTCTGATAAAGATTACTCTTAGATGTCTACAACTGTATAGTGTTATATACTAAAAGTTGACTAGAATTTGATTTTTTTGTGTGCTTTTTCTAACTGAACCCCACCATTGTCCATTGAATGAACAAACCTATGATTTCTATTTAATTCTTGTTATTCATTTTAAAAATTTTCTCTATCAAGGCTAAGATTCTACATATGCTTATTGGAGTGTATGTTCTCAGTTGTTTAAAAAAAGATAGATAATTCTTTCAAATTAATAGTACAAAGCCATCCATTATTCTTTTCTCAACATTTTATTAAACATTTTATAGTATATTCCCTTTTGAATCATAAATGTAAAAACGTGCTTTCTGTTAATAACTTCCAATAACTGAAATCAAAGCTGGCATTAAAGCTTTCTCAAGAGTAGAGTCTTTCATTTTTCAGGAATTTGAACTTTAGGAAATTGCACCACAAACTGTAGTTAGCTAGGGAATCTATCTATCTTCTCTTCGAAGCAATGTCTTTTCTTTCACACTTATTCCTTTTTTTTTTTTTAGCATCTTTATTGGGGTATAATTGCTTTACAATGGTGTGTTAGTTTCTGCTTTATAACAAAGTGAATCAGTTATACATATACATATGTTCCCATATCTCATCCCTCTTGCGTCTCCCTCCCTCCCACCCTCCCTATCCCACCCCTCCAGACGGTCACAAAGCACCGAGCTGATCTCCCTGTGCTATGCGGCTGCTTCCCACTAGCTATCTACCTTACGTTTGGTAGTATATATATGTCCATGCCTCTCTCTCGCTTTGTCACAGCTCACCCTTCCCCCTCCCCATATCCTCAAGTCCATTCTCCAGTAGGTCTCTGTCTTTATTCCTGTCTTACCCCTAGGTTCTTCATGACATTTTTTTTCTTAAATTCCATATATATATATGTGTTAGCATACAGTATTTGTCTTTCTCTTTCTGACTGACTTCACTCTGTATGACAGACTCTAGGTCTACCCACCTCATTACAAATAGCTCAGTTTCGTTTCTTTTTATGGCTGAATAATATTCCATTGTATATATGTGCCACATCTTCTTTATCCATTCATCCGATGATGGGTGCTTAGGTGGTTTCCATCTCCGGGCTATTGTAAATAGAGTTGCAATGAATATTTTGGTGCATGACTCTTTTTGAATTTTGGTTTTCTCAGGGTATATGCCCAGTAGTGGGATTGCTGGGTCATATGGTAGTTCTATTTGTAGTTTTTTAAGGAACCTCCATACTGTTCTCCATAGTGGCTGAACCAATTCACATTCCCACCAGCAGTGCAAGAGTGTTCCCTTTTGTCCACACCCTCTCCAGCATTTATTGTTTCTAGATTTTTTGATGATGGCCATTCTGACCAGTGTGAGATGATATCTCATTGTAGTTTTGATTTGCATTTCTCTAATGATTAATGATCTTGAGCATTCTTTCATGTGTTTGTTGGCAGTCTGTATATCTTCTTTGGAGAAATGTCTATTTAGGTCTTCTTCCCATTTTTGGATTGGCGTGTTTGTTTTTTTGTTATTAAGCTGCATGGGCTGCTTGTAAATTTTGGAAATGAATCCTTTGTCAGTTGCTTCATTTGCAAATATTTTCTCCCATTCTAAGGGTTGTCTTTTGGTCTTGTTTATGGTTTCCTTTGCTGTGCAAAAGCTTTGAAGTTTCATTAGGTCCCATTTGTTTATTTTTGTTTTTATTTCCATTACTCTAGGAGGTGGGTCAAAAAGGATCTTGCTGTGATTTATGTCATAGAGTGTTATGCCTATGTTTTCCTCTAAGAGTTTGATAGTGTCTGGCCTTACATTTAGGTCTTTAATCCATTTTGAGCTTATTTTTGTGTATGGTGTTAGGGAGTGATCTAATCTCATACATTTACATGTACCTGTCCAGTTTTCCCAGCATCACTTATGGAAGAGGCTGTCCTTTCTCCACTGTACATTCCTGCCTCCTTTATCAAAGATAAGGTGACCATATGTGCGTGGGTTTATCTCTGGGCTTTCTATCCTGTTCCATTGATCTATATTTGTGTTTTTGTGTCAGTACCATACTGTCTTGATTACTGTAGCTTTGTAGTATAGTCTGAAGTCAGGGTGCCTGATTCCTCCAGCTCCGTTTTTCGTTCTCAAGATTGCTTTGGCTATTCGGGATGTTTTGTGTTTCCGTACAAATTGTGAAGTTTTTTGTTCTAGTTCTGTGAAAAATGTCAGTGGTAGTTTGATAGGGATTGCATTGAATCTGTAGATTGCTTTGGGTAGTAGAGTCATTTTCACAATGTTGATTCTTCCAATCCAAGAACATGGTATATCTCTCCATCTATTTGTATCATCTTTAATTACTTTCATCAGTGTCTTATAATTTTCTGCATACATGTCTTTTGTCTCCTTAGGTAGGTTTATTCCTAGATATTTTATTCTTTTTGTTGCGATGGTAAATGGGAGTGTTTTATTGATTTCACTTTCAGATTTTTCATCATTAGTATATAGGAATGCCAGAGATTTCTGTGCATTAATTTTGTATCCTGCTACTTTACCAAGTTCATTGATTAGCTCTAGTAGTTTTCTGGTAGCATCTTTAGGATTCTCTATGTATAGTATTATGTCATCTGCAAACAGTGACAGCTTTACTTCTTGTTTTCTGATTTGGATTCCTTTTATTTCCTTTTCTTCTCTGATTGCTGTGGCTAAAACTTCGAAAACTATGTTGAATAAGAGTGGTGAGAGTGAGCATCCTTGTCTTGTTCCTGATCTTAGTGGAAATGCTTTCAATTTTTCACCATTGAGGATGATGTTGGCTGTGGGTTTGTCATATATGGCCTTTATTATGTTGAGGAAAGTTTCCTCTATGCCTACTTTCTGCGGGGTTTTTATCATATATTGGTGTTGAATTTTGTCGAAAGCTTTCTCTGCATCTATTGAGATGATCATATGGTTTTTCTCCTTCAATTTGTTAATATGGTTTATCACATTGATTGATTTGCACATATTGAAGAATCCTTGCATTCCTGGAATAAACCCCACTTGATCATGGTGTATGATCCTTTTACGTACTTATTCCTTTGGTAAATAATTTTGCAGCAGTTATTGCTGAAGGGAAGAGAGCAAGTTATCATCTAGGTATAAAATGAAATATTTTGAGACATAGCAAATAGTGTTTTAATCTGAGGGGTGATTTTCCATGTAGATACACACATCATTTTCCAGGATAATTTACGTCTGCAAATGGTTGAGTAAGCTCACCCTTATATTATATATATTATGATATAAAATGTCTATATACACACACATATAAATATATATATGTATATATATATATATATATATATATATATATATATACATTAATATCACATTAATGTATTATCTCTATACTTCTGGACCATAGTTGTAAGAAGCATTGCTGGAGTCAATGATCTAAGCTGTAGCTAAATAGTCAATCTTCTAAGCAAAACATTTAAGAGGTATCATTTATATAGGCTGCATGTGATAATTCACCAACTGAAAGTGACATAAGCATCAAATCACACTCTCAGTTGCTGCCAGAAGTTTTTGTTGTTGTTTCTTTTTTTTTAATGAGTAAGAAAAAATCTGAGAGGAAAGTTGTATAAATATTTTAAAATTTAGTCTAAGAATTTTAGAAGTCTAAAATTAATTCAAACCTGGTTTTCATATTAAACAAAACAAGAATGCTTCCCTCTCAAGAAACTCACACATAAAACCAAGTACAGAAATGAAGGAGAAGAAGAAAAAAAGGCAACCTTTCTGTTACAGAACAGAGGAAAATTGGTGCCATTGTGTCTAGTACTCCCTAAAAAGGAAAAGAGATAAATATCTACTAAGCAATATAAATCCTTCTGGCCAACATCCAAAATATGAATGCACAGCTCTGCACAGCCTTTGGTTCCTCCTATTCCAGTTTTGATGTTATAAACAGAGATTCTTAGTCTGATCACATATTTGGTAGCTACAAAAGTTTTAAGATAAAGCAAATTCTTTCCTCTGAATGCCCTGAAACTGTATGCAACATTTTGTGGGAATGTACACAAGTGTATTTTTGTTTTTTTTCTCTGAGATGTTAGCTCACAGAATTTATTAGGGTCTCAAAGGGATTTGTGGCATAATCAAGGTTAAGAACCACAGTAAGTAGGTAATGAACTAGAATGGAATTTCAAGCACCTTACAGCAGTTGGGGTAAAACTCTGGATAGGCCTCCCATTCCCTTGTACCCAAAAAGAGTACATACTATATGACTTCATTTATAGAAAATTCTAGACAATTCAAAATAAAATATAGTGACTGAAAGTAAATTACTGTTTGCCTGGGGTCTGGGAGCAAGGGGCAGGATGGGAGTATGGATGGTATGTGTTTTGAAGCTTTTTCCTCTTTAAACCTTAGACTTCTACATTGAATGATTTCTTATTTTAAGACGAGTCATCCCTGGTATTCTTTCCTAGGGATCGGTGGTTGAGGGAGAAGGTTGGCAGACCTTAGAGCGTTCCTTTTATTTCTTTCTACCTTTTATATATAGTAATTTTTCCGTACAATAGTCTTTTCCTACCAACAGTTCTGGTTGTCTTTCTTTCTCTAGGCTGGCATCCATGCTCAGCTATCTGGCTCTGCTTCTGGGACAACTTGAGAAAAAGCCTTATTCTTTTACTCATTATTATGCAGTTGCTAACTAACTTGCTTCTGCAAAGTTAACTGTTAATGCCATTCATGAAGCAACTTTCAATTACCAGTGAAAACTATAAAGGGGAACATCATAATGAACACTGAGATAATAAAAATGATTGTAATAGCTTCCATTTATTGTATTTCTCTTATGTGCCAGGGATTGTGCTTTAAAGATATTATCTACATTAATTCTTGCAAAACTTCTATAATAGACATTATTCTCCATATTATACAGATAAAAGAAAAGGGTACTCAGAAAAACTGAGCAAATTTCCCAACTTTGCACAATTACTAGGCAAGAAGAGGGAATTTGGAACAGGTAGGGTAGGGCTCTCCAGGGACAGTGCTTACTTCACCCCAGTTTACTGATTCTTTTGATAATAATACATGACACATTAATTATAGTGTTATTTTCCCACCAAGATTCATTTCAGTTGAAAAATTACTTGACTTAAATTTCATCTCACATTTCCTCCGTGATGGAATCAAGTTGCCAAGAGTATGAAGACAGGCAACAAAAGCTGGGGTAATCCACCACTCCAAGTGGTGTAGAGATGGATTATTTTGTTATTATTATTGATAGTTACCAAGATGAATCAAGTTAAAAACGAATTCTTTGAGGAATATAATTGCTGTGTCTTTCTCCTAAGAGTAGTCATTATCCAAAATCATTAAAAAATTTATTATATATATGCCATTTCCATGTCTACCTTGCCCATTGCATGTTATTCCAGGAAAAGTGTTATTTGGTGGGGAGGAGAGAAGCACATTTCATGAGAACAGAAAACTATAATGTTTCTAAATTAATGTTTTAGTCACATAAAACTGTAGTCAACTCATTCTTTCATCTTTACATATGCAAAGATTAAATAGTGTGATAATCATTTTCTTAATTTTTGTACTATCAACCATTTTTATAGACTAAAAGAATTTGTCATAAAAAGTTCAAATTGTGTGATGTTGATCCTCTTGGACTATGATTATTTAAGGAGGGGCTAATCTATATTTATTGCTTCCTGAAAGACCCTCCCTTTACAAAACCAGAGCCATAAATCTGCCAAAATGCTAGTACATGTGACACTTGTTGAAGACCATTAAGTCTTGGCATTGCCAATAAGTTCTGTTGACTAAGCATCCACTGAGCTACCCTCAGCAGACAGGGTTTCTCAGTGTACCTTCACACCGAGTTTGACAAGATGTGGCCCTGAAGGTCTTTGAAAACTGTTTAGAACAAAATACACACTTTTGTACTTTTTAAAAAATATCAAAGTCACATCTATTATTTTTATTTTTTTATGTGTATGTTGTATATAAAATCAAAACAAGTGGTTTATTTTTCTTACCCTGGTACTCTCATTCTTTTTCCTGCTTTATTTTTATCTCCCATTGAGTCAAAAACTTCAAACAACGAACTTATTAACTGTTTACATGTATATTCCCCCTTAGTTATACTAGGCTATCCGGTGTCTAGTTTATGATATTTAACAATTCACAGGGGTGGAGAGCACTGGCAAAGACAGTTCTTTTTAACCTAATATCTTTTCCTGTTAGAATGACACTTAAGTTAGACATACTTTTTCCTGGTCTGTTCCTTCTGAGTTTATATAAAAGAACTTGTAGAAATTAATTCACCAGAGAGGCAGTCTAAGAATTTACCTAATCTCTTCAACAGAAATTATTGAACATAACAAATTAAATTTCCCTAGTTTAAGAGAAATTTTTCTTCCCACAACTATAAAAAAGTCAATATATTTGGAGGCCAGGATTAAGTATGGTAAGGTTTAAATAAAGTGCTATGCTTGCTCTTTGTTATATCTGCTTTTTAGCTGGAAGATGATCTTCTGTAGTCTTTGATTTCTTCCTTGCATTTTCTCCCAATTTTAGCAAGGAAGTTTTGCAGCTATAATTTTATTTTCATTATTCATATATTTTATTATAAATTTATTTTTATTCATTATTTATTTATTTTTTTATTATAATTGTCCCTAATTTGGCTAATCATTTAGCATTATTGTCCTTTTTTCATAGCTGTTTCAACAAATTTTACTTCTGAAAGAAAGGATATCTGAATAAATGGAATTTAAGATTTGATTAAAGCACTGATACCAATCTCTGAAACATTCTCTTAAGTAATACTATGTTTCCGCTATGCTGTCTCACTTATTAGTATAACTTCATAAATACTTACATGGATACTTTTTACAGATTTATTGAGATATAACTGATATACAATAAGGGACACATGTTTAAAATGTACAGTTTGACAAAGTTTAAACTATGTTTGCATCTATGAAACCATATGCTTATATTTAGTGTAGCTGTGTTGGGAGTTACATGAATTTTTAAATCAAAGTAAATTTTTAAAAGAGATATTTTTTAAGTGAAATTGCAATTTAGGTGGTTAACTCCCAGTTTGGTTCATTTTCTTTATGAAGTATGAAGACTCAAGGTGGTATATTTTGTGTGGTAAATGTGATAGAATTAAATTCATAGTAATTCTAAATGGATTTCTAGGACTTAAAAAATGGTTTCTAAATGACTAATATCTTTATCTACTTGTTTTTGCCTAACATTTTCTTAATGTTATTTTATTATTTAATTGGACATCTTTGCAATCCAAATTTTGCAGGACCTATTTTTCCAAATTCTCCCATAAATTTATTTGACTCTGCCCATTCTTGTCCTTAACATTCATTTGATCTGGTTACCACGTTCGTGAATTCCAAAGTAAAATAAGATTATTTTAACAGTTAGCTCTCATTCTAAAATGATTTATGACCTCCAAGATGTACTTTCCTTTCATGTTAGTTTGTACCCTAGTTAAACATTTACACACACACACAAGTGTATGTCCTCAGAAACTCTGTGCTGCTCTGTTGTTGGTCCCAGCTGCCTAGAAAGGGTCTCTGTGTTGCCACCAGTCTGCATAGTCTGATAGCAGTCAGATCTTGCCCAGCCAGGATGAGGCTGTGACGTGCATGCCCTCGCATAAGCTTCATGTCAAATAACACACCATCTCCTCCTGCGTCCCTCTGACACCACGAAGGCGAGAGCAGATTGCAACTCTTCTCACATGTTTCTCAGAGTTATGAAGTGAGTTCTTTTTCTTGGAATCTCAATGCCTGCCTGGATGCCTGGTTTTTCTGAACTCAGAAAATTCATCTGTTTCTGAACTGTAAAAACTTGTTCTTTATGCCAAATAGCTACTGATTTTTAAAATATCTTGTATTTCTTCTTGCACTGGTTCCTTTAAAAATATCTACACTATTTTAGGCCTCTGACAGCTAGATAAGGTAAGGGGGCTGAAGCAGTATTTCTTCAATGTCTACTCCAGCACAGCATCAATATAAATATTTATGCTTATATTGAGGAGACCTCCCAGAGTTATTGTTCCCCATCAACGGTGAAGTTCTCAGGAGGTGGGTGGGGTCCCACATCCTGTGTATCTGTATTAGACTGTAAATCCCTTGAAGGCAATTTATTTTTGCATCTTCACTGAGCTGGCAGAGTCCCTACACATAGCCAGTGTTTAGCAATTGTTTATAAAATGAATCTCTCTGTGGCCAGGAAGAGAGGTAAAGCCAGTGCCATATTATGTCAGGCTAGAGGCAGCAGTGACCGCACATAAGAGAAATGCAGCTCAGCATAGTTTTGAAAATTAATTTCTGGTTACTCAATTTATTTGATATACATTTAAGTGGAGATTTTTAAAGGTGAGCCACTATTGCCCAGACCTTTGGAATATGAATGTTTAATGTTATCTCTGCATTGTGGGTTAATTATGGACTTTATTTGGTTGCAAGACAGCTGTTGAAGCTGTTTTATAAACTTAATGGACATCATTACTTCTACTGTTCAGTGTAGGACACCTTGGAATGAATTCTTGCTACGAGAAGAAACATTAAAATGTGAACTAGAAGAAAACTAGTTTTTAAAGTTTGTCTTTTTTATTTTAAACATGTTTATTGGAGTATAATTGCTTTACAATTATCCTGCTGTCTAACAAAGTGAATCGACTATATGCATACGTATATCCACATATTCCCTCCCTCTTGCCTCTCCTTCCTACACTCCTTATCCCACCCCTCTAGATGGTCGCAAAGCACCGAGCTGATCTCCCTGTGCTATGCAGCTGCTTCCAACTAGCTATCTATTTTACATTTGGTAGTGTATATATGTCAATATTACTCTTTTACTTCATCCCAGCTTACCCTTCCCCCTCCCCATGTCCTCAAGTCCATCCTCCATGTCTGTGTTAAAGTTTGTCTTATATTCCCCTAACATTCTAGGTAAAGTCCTGAACAGAAAGAAGGAATGGTCAAAACACTGTTAGAGATTCCTACCATCTTGAGATTCTGGGAAAGTCTAAGAAAGGATAAGGAAAAGAAAAGCATTTAGTTGTGTCTTAGTGATAAAGAAAAGATGAATTTTTTAAAACTTAATCCTTGTTGAAAATCTTTTAAAATATATTGGTCTATATCTCTACCTCAATAAATACATTATGTTGATATACAATTGAATAATCTTTCTTTAGAAATCTAGAATCTTTTTGTCCCTTGGATCATGGTGTTTTCATAGTTGTTAATCAAATTCTTGTTTGAATTCTTACCACATTAATAATATTCTAGTGATTAGAGGAACAATAATATAAAAATATAATTTTATATACGTTTGGGAAATAAAACATACAGAGAGTATATGACATTTCAAATACCAGCAAGATATTTTCATTGAATGTAAGATGCCATAGATTATGATATACACAATTACTTTTGTGACGTTGAAAAGATAAAAGAATAGTCAAGTATATTTGCAATATGTCATTGATTAAGCTGTATTCTGAATTGAGAGATGTTAAGTATGAAAAAAGTGTGCATCTCAGAATTAACAATACACTGCATATTTGACATAAGAGAGGATAAACTGTAATCAAAAAACTAGTTGGAAACAGAGATGCTAACTGCTCATGAGTAGCACATGAGGACTGGTAGGTAGGACTTCATTGGGAAGATGTGATATTTCAGGAACAAGAGAATAGCATAAAGAAAGGTAGAGCTGATTACTCTAGAGGCAGAAATAGAGACACCTATTAGATTATATATGTGCTAGACCTAGGACATATCCCAAAATTTGCTTTTCTGAATAAAACTCTAGTATTTTCTGGTGTTCACAGAAATAAAACAAATTCTAGATTTTAGAACCATTGGTGTTTTTAAAATATCAGAGACTAAATACTCTGTCCTTAGGATACACTTTTACACCTGAGAAAACTGAGCCCATGTGAAGAGACATAATTAAAGTTACACAGGTAGTAAGTGGTGAAGGGAAAATGATGGCTCAGGTCTCCCACATTGTAGAGCAGCGACCAAGGTTCTGAGGGCTCCAGTGAATGGAGATCTTAGTGTACCTTCCATGTCCACATCTCGAGATAGACAACCAGGCATCCTCAGTTCCAAAAATGTTTATCAGGGTATCCTGGCTTGTTTCTTGTTAAACCCTATGCTTTAAGACAGGTAACTGTTAGACACTACTAGTCACTAAAAATATTTCTAGTGGAAAATGCTACTGGCAACAATCGTTAAATGAACTGGGCAGCATGAGAAATTATTGAAGAAAAGAATATGGGCAGTTGTGACCTTCATCGGTGTGTAAAGTCTTTGAATACGTGCAAAATGCTTTCAACAGTGCCTAGCAGCTAATGTATATGTTATTATTGTACCTCTCTGGTAAGAGAGTAATGGTCTTACATGCTCTAGAATTTGGATGAGTGTTGCCTAATTAGCCAAGATAAGCCAGATATATGTATAATATTTAAATATCTGAAGAATGAAAAGATATATGTAATATAAAATATAATTAAATATATAATATAATTAAAATATATAATTTAAAATAATTCTGGACAATTCTGGATGATGCAGGAAGTGGGTTTTATTCATGTCAATAAATGCTATCACAGCAGAAATAAAAATGGAAAACCAAGAGATGTGCTGTGTTCTGCTTTCATCAGTGCAATTTTAACCTTAACTCCTCAGTTTGTAATAACACAAATCACTTTGGGGGATGTGGTAGGAGGCTGGAAATAAAGTTCCTGAAAGGGCATATTTCTTGAGTGGCCTGAGTATGATCTAAAATATAAAGCTCTAATGGGCTGTTTATGATTAAAATTCTGTTCAAACCAAGTATTCAATATAGCTGTATTAATTTAATCTCTTTGGGGGTATTGGGGAAGATTTAAGACATTTGGAAGTATTGGGAATGAGCAATACAAACATAATTTAAATATTTTGGTTGTTCCATGATAATATATATTCTGTACATGTGCATATTCACTTACCCTACCCATTGCTATCTCCTTCACCAAAAATAATTTAGGCTTTTATTTAAAAGAAAGGACCTATAAATATTTAGAATAAATATTTCTAGCTCATCACTGAACCACTGTAGTTACCGAAAACTATATTTCCCATCAGGGCCTGTGTCTTATCATAGTTTAGCTGGACTTTGGTACATCCATTTCAGATTTGGCGTGTTTTCCAGAGGCAAGGACCTAGGAAGAAATTTTACATCTGGTGTTACAACAGAAAAGAGAAAATCATTCAGATATCTAGGATATAAACCAAAAAAGTAAATTTATGTGTATGTGTGATAAAGATGGTATAAATAGACATAGTTCTTATCCTGGTGTAATTTTAATAAACCTTATATAGATGTTTACATGTATAATTAACACAGTAATAATTATTATTAATAATATTTTAGCTCTATTTGTTGAATTTTTACTATGGTCAGGAGCAGTGTCGATGCTTTAATGCAATATTGAATTGCTTTAACAGCTCTGTTTGGTAGCTATATTTATTCGCAGTTACAGATGAAGAAATTAAGTTCATGGAGGTACAGTTGTTTCAATGAGGTCACACAGCGATTTGTGACAGAGTCAACTCTGAAGTTGATCTTTATGCTCTACTATGGCATGAAAATAGATTAAGTATCGGAATAGGGATATGAGCAAAATGCTTCAGGAACAAGGGAGCCACTTACATTCCCTGTGGGAGTGAGTGGGTGGATTAAAGAAAATTTTACAGAAAAGAGGACATTTGAACCGGAAGACCAAAGAAATGTCTTTCTGGGGAGAGGGACTAGTCTATGTAAAAGGCTGTATGTCTGAGAGGGATGTTGGAGGAACAGTAAAGAATCTCATGTGCATAGATTACAGAGAGGGCTTGGTGAGAGTGAGGCTGGATGATGGTAGAATGATGCCAGACTGCAAAGTGTCCCAGAGACCATGCCAAGGTGTTGGGCTTTATCCTGTGTGCAAAAGAGAGTATAATCTCCACTTGCTTGGAATGATAACCTTGGTAGCCTTGTGTACAGATCACCTGGAAGAGTGAATTAAAGTAGTGACACAGGATGGTGGAAGAGGCACTTTATTCAAGAATCACTTCAACTGGGTAAATCTTGGTGACTAAGTGGATATGGAGATTGAGGAAGAGAGAGTTTAGAATATCATAAATGTATATCATAGAGTTTACTGCATAATTATGAAATATTAGGCCATGACCAAACAAGCACCATAGGTTTACTTCTTAGATTCCAACCAGTAGTGTAGCTAGTTTTGCCTTGGGATCAACTAGTTTTCCCCTGTGACTTATAGTTGGCAGCATATAGCTTCTTGTTTCCATCTGATAGAGTTAAGTTTCTAAACCTGCATGCCCATTTTATGTCTATACATCTAATTCTGGGCAGTTTGAATAATTAAGGAAGCATTTAATAAGATAGCTTTATTAATCAGCTATCATTTATTACAGTTAAATTTTTACCTCACTGGGTAAAAATAGTGGCCAAATAAATATATAATTTCTCAATGGACCCTGACTTCATGTGATAGTCCCTGAAGTTCTCTGGGACAGGATGTCTGTGGTTTCACCACCTCGGCGGCTGCTCAGCCAGCTTTCTGCATTTTCTCCTCCCTGGTTCCCACTTCCCACCCCTCCAGTCATGGTCTCTCCAGCCCTAATGGTACTGTTGCTCCCCTTAGCTCCCAAACTGGACTAACTGTTGGGGCAATAGGAGCTTGGTTTGGGATAAGCAGAAGAGATAAGATCAAAGTCCCAACACAAACAGAGTAAGAAATAGCCTGACTTTTGAGATCTTGGCCGACGACACACCAACCTTGTGTTTATAAAGACTTCAGTGCCTCACAAGGGAAACATGGCAACAGAAAAATTGGATGAGATATTCAAGTTTCTCCATATTTTAGGTTTTAGGGGAAGTCAGTTATATATCTTAGAATCCTTTTTATTTTCTTTCTTTTTTACTGTTCTTAGAGTTGCTTTCTAAATCGGATCTTGTTGAAATCAGGTTGAAATGTTCCCTTTGCTTTATAAGGACATGCTCAATTGAATTTTTAAAAAAGTAATAGATACCTTTAAATTTAATAATTTAATGTGTCTACTTTAGAAAATAGGATTAATCAGAATCATATATAAGCTTGAGAGTTTTGTAGATCTGCCGTTCTAGTTTGAGGTCAAAGACCAAAATTTTATGTATTTATTTAAATTTAATTTTTATTTTATATTGGAGTATAGTTGATTTACAATGTTGTGTTAGTTTCAGGTGTACAGCAACTGAATCTTCAAGTGATTCAGTTATACATATACATATATCCATTCTTTTTCAGATTCTTTTCCCATATAGGTTATTACAGAATACTGAGTAGAGTTTCCTGTGCTAAATTTTAAAAATCATTCCTTTTTTATTACCATTCCCCTCAGCTGAATTCTTAGAGCTGCTAATCCTTTTGCTGAATTTTGTGGCCTGAGTTTTCTTTTCTTTTTCAGGATATAGTAGTAATAAATGAATGTATTATTGTAAAGAAGAGTTTCATATAATACAGTATTGTTCATATAAATCTTTTTGATGGTCTAGGTTTAATAAAGCAATTAATATATTGATTCAAATATATTAGAACAGTCACATGAGCTTTTGATATTAGCCATATAACTAGGAATCTCTGTGATTTGTTTTTAAATAACTGCTTTGTTTTTTTTTTTTTTTTTGCGGTACGCTGGCCTCTCACTGTTGTGGTGTCTCCCGTTGCGGAGCACAGGCTCCGGACACGCAGGCTCAGCGGCCATGGCTCACGGGCCCGACCACTCCGCGGTATGTGGGATCCTCCCGGACCGGGACATGAACCCGTGTCCCCTGCATCGGCAGGCAGACTCCCAACCACTGTGCCACCAGGGAAGCCCTCTGTGATTTGTTTTTACTGCGAGGTGTCTTAGGAGGGCCCAGGTTTAACATGGAGAGAGTCAACCTAATTCTAGTAATATGTTAAAACCTTATTTATGCATTCTTCATTTTATTAGGAAAATGGGTATTTTGGAACTTATGAACTATGTAATTCAAGATGTTTTGTTTATGTGAAAAAAAAGAGCTTTGCTAAAACTCCTAGGAAGTTTGAATTGATACTTGGGCTTTAATATTTCTGTCAAAATGCTTCTGGAGGCCTTACGTGAATGTTCTGAGTTCTAAGAAGTTTTTCAATGTCCCAAGAGTGATTTTGAAAAAGCACAACACACAAATGTTGAATTTCCCATGAAAGTCATGAAACCATAGGAGAGAAAGGAGGCTCTAGGACTTTTTAGCCTGGCATCCCAGGCATAGATTTTTCCCAAGAGCATGACACATCTTCGTAAAGTTTTCATGGTTCTTCTCTTTAGCTTCCCAAAGGAGTCCTGGGCAAACAAATGGTTAAAAAAACCCTGATCTAGGACCTCCCATTGCTCTAAACATAATCAATCTTAGTTTTGCCATTAGCTTAGCACCCAGTTAAACAACAAACACTATATTAGTCCCTGGAGTGATCCATGCTTATTTTTACATACAGAAAGTTGTAACCACAAAGTTAGCACCTCTTTCTTTGCATGAGTTTTGCTGTAATATCATTCATTAAACCCCAGGCTGTGGGATTTCTTTGGTTCTTACATGCTCAAGTACAGTTGTTTGTGTGAATCAGGAACTCCGTGACCCTGACTCACCATCCCCTTTCTGGGTTAATCTGGTCCCCTCACAGTTGCTGCCACGAGACACTCGGCCACACTCACCGTGAATCAGAAAAGCTAAAAATGGTTGGGGAAAAAATAGATTAATGGTCATAGTTTATTCCTGAAATGTGTTATTATTAGCTTGATTCAGTTAAATGTTAAATGAAGCAGGCATATTTAACTAATGCTTTACTAAATTGTTATTTATTTACTAAATTGCTGTTTACTTTATATTATTTTTAAGTTTTTTTTTTTTTTTAAATTTCAGCCAAGGAATGATGCATACTACAGATTAATCTTTACTTTTCTCCACAAAGAATACCACCATTTCAACCCCCAGTGAACATGGCAGTTTTTTGTTTCTTCCCCTTCTAATTTATTCCAAATTTTCGAGTGTTTTCTTCAGTAACGATGCTTTCTCCTGTCGCTCTGGTCTGTCTCCATAGTTGCTAAAGACTCAATCTCACAGGAATAACATTCTTTGAACAACATTTTGGAAGATATTACTGAAAGAAGAAATCAAGAATTACAGTTTCATCACAGTTGTTATATTCAATAACAGATAGTCTTTGATCCACATAAGGTGCCTGTGGACTAGACTTTTAATCTTCTTTGCAGTGGATCAGTGCCTTAACAGCTTTACTAGAGAACAGGGTCTTTTAAAATGAAGAGTTCGACTAGCGTAAAACTTCCCTTAAGACATTAAATTATTATTTTTTTAAAAAAATACATTTATTTATTTTTGGCTGCGTTGTGTCTTCATTGCTGCGTGCAGGCTTTCTCTAGCTGCGGCGAGTGGGGGCTACTCTTCATTGCAGTGTGCAAGCTTCTCATTGCGGTGGCTTCTCTTGTTGTGGAGCATGAGCTGTAGGCATGCGGGTTTTAGTAGTTTTGGGCCATGGCATGTGGGCTCGAACCCACGTCCCCTGCATTGGCAGGTGGATTCTTAACCACTGCGCCACCAGGGAAGTCCAAAGACACTAAATTAAATTAACTTTTATTGAGCTCTTTCCATGTACTAGGTGCTGGAAATTAGGCAAAGATAAAAATAAGACAATTTTGGTCTTCAGAGACTAACATTTTGTGGAAGAGTTCACAGACTCATGTAATTTATATACATAATAATTTACATAAATTACTTTGGTGAACTATATTGCACTGTGGTCTCAGAGAGAAGGAAAAAAAAAACAAAACTGATGGGAGGAGGAAGGCGTCACAAAGAGGTGACTTTGGGTCAAAGTCTTAAAGACTAGGTAGCATGTGCGTGATGTTTGTTTTCCCCCTGACCAGAAAAACAGCAGAAGCAGGAGTCAAGACAGGAGCGTGACAAAGTGTGACTGGTCCAGAGAACAGTGAGTAATCCCAGGTGGCAGGAGCGTAAAGGACAGGAGAGAAGTGGGAAGCAGACTGAGGAGGGTGAACTCTGACTGTCCTCCAAGGACACATGAAGGAATGCAGACTTTTTCTACAAAACAGTGTCTCCAAAATAGAGTGGGCAAGGAGTACTAGGGTCCCGTTTAAAATTTGCTTTTTGTCTCCTTCTTTTTAAATGTCTATTTTTAATGCTTTCTTTTCTATTTATCTCTTAGTGGAACAGTAAATGGATATTTTATGTGGATTAATATACATCCATAATTAACCTTTTTCCTAGAGAGCACAGTTAAAAACATGCGGATGACTGGTATGAATGACTACATCCTCTCCAGTCTCAAGCAGAGGATGTAGCAGATTAACTTCAGAATTAGATGACGGAGATTATTAGATCTGGGAGGATCTTGGAGGTGATATAATTTGATTCAGTCTTTCTACAGATGAACTAGTGTCCAGCGACTAGAAATCATTTGCCAAGATTTACATAGAGTGTTGGTAGAAGATAAGCCACCAACGGGTCTGGATAATCCATTTGCATTTCTCTCTTGAAGCCCACATATTTTTTCTTTAACTAAGGACATTCTTGCCTTTTAACAGTATTCTATCAGCAAATTGAACATAAATCCTGTGTTCATGGCACTGACGGATAAAACCCAAATAACGTTAACTGAAGCATGATGGACAGAAGATATGTAAAAGTGGACCCTAATGACAGGAAGTATTTTTAAAAAAATCTTTATTTTTAAGAGAGCATTTAAAGTGAATGCTTGTTATCTGGAAAACTGTCACATGGTATAACTTCTTAGTCTCCAAACTGCCAGCAAGAACATTGCTTTTGTTCTTTGATAAGAAGAAGGAGCTGGGCAGGCAGATAATCTGACTCTCGGGGCCCTGGACAATCCTCAAGTCTTTGACTCTTAGCTAAAATTCTCGCAATATTGGCTTTTTTGAAATTTGCCCCCTCCATCTTCTTAAAAGTAACTTTTGGGAAGAAAACACACCCAGGCATTGGGAGGAATCAGCCTTGACCTGGAAGGCTTAAAAGCCTTTTATTTTCATTGATTTCAGTTTCACTGCAATTAGGTGGGTTTTTGTTTGTTTGTTTGTTTGAACTATTTCCTTAACTATTTCAGGTAAGTCAATGATATTTTAAATCAGAGGCCACAAATTGGCAGCTCATGCATAGAATTTGACTTATAGATTCTTTTGTCTTTGTTTTCCCCCATAGACTTTGTTTTATAATTTTTAAACTTTGAGAAATGTTTAATTTTGAAAATGTGAAAAAGGACATCTATATATGCTTTACCTAAACTCACCACCTCATTTGCTTTATCATTCTCTTTCTTTCTCTCTTTGTCTCTCTCTCTCTCTCTCTCTCTCCACACACACACACACACACACACACCACAGTTTTTTTTTTCCCAGACAGTTTAAGAAAACTATTTGAGTAGATTTCATATATCTTTCCTTTTACACCTTAACACTTCAATGTGTATTTCCTAACAGCAATGATAACTCGGGTACAATGATAACTTCCATAACTCCAGTACAATTATCAAATTTAACATTGATATATTTCTTTTACCTACTTTCCATATTCCACTTTATCCACTTGTTCCTGTGATGTTCCCTAAAGCAATTCCCCCCAATATGGAATCTGGTCTAAGATCACATTTTGTATTTAGTTGTCTTATCTGTTTAGTTTCCTCAATCTGGAATGGTTCTTCAGCATTTTCTTGGGTTTGCTTATTGTTTTTTATGACATCAACACATATTTGAAGAATTCAGGTCAGTTAATTTACAGAATGTTGCTCAGTTTGGGTTTTTCCAGTTTCCTCATGACTAGATTTAGGTTATGCATTTTGGGCTGGACTATAACATAACAGATGTTGTGTCTTTCTCAGGGAACCATATCTGGTGGTGCAAGATGCTTATCTACACCCAGGTGATATTAATTTTAATCACCTGGTCAAGATTTTCTCCACTGTATTGTTATACTGTTTTCTCTTTTGTAATTAAGTAATTTGTGGGAGATGCTTTGAGACTATGTAAGCATCCTGTTCCTTAACCAACTCCCTTACCCACCTTAATTTAGCATCCATTAATGATTCTTGCCTAAAATCATTTTTTCTTATGATAGTTGTAAAGTCATGATTTTTCTAATTCCATCATTCCTTCTCTATACTAGTCAGCAGTGTACTGTAAGGAAGAAGTTGACTTTCTTTTCCTATTTTTCTTTCTTTTCTTTCCTCCTTTCCTCCTCTTCCCTCTCTCTTTCTTATCATTGTGAACCCATGGATTCTTTTTTATTCAATTTTGTTTCAATCCATTACTGTCTTCATTTGTTTTGATTCTGAAATTTTCCCAGATCTGTCTCCTTCACTGTCTACTTATGTCCTTTGACTTATTAGTCAATTAATTAACTAATTAATTAATTAGCACTCCTTTATTTTCTGGCACAATATGTTCTGTATTCATCTTGTACTTTCCTTGCCTCAGCCCCAGAATCAGCCATTTCTGAAATAAACAAACAAAAACTGGTTTCTTTTGGTGGGGAATGATGATTAGAAAAATCTGGACACTGACCTGGCACTGAGATCATTGCTTCTGAGACATATTACTTCCATGGTCTTTCAGCAGTTTTTGGCTCTGTTGCTATATAACAAGTGACCCCAAAATGTAATGACTTGAAACAACAAGTTATTATTATCTCTCACAAATTTTGTGTTGGCTGGCCTCAACTAGGCAGTGCTTGTTTGGGCTTTCTCACACAGTTGTAGTTAAATGGTGCCTGGGACTGGAGTTGTCTAAAGGCTCAACTGGAATGACATCCAAGACGGCTCACTCACAGGGCTGGCAGCTGGTGCTGGCTGTCAGCTGAAAGCTCAGCTGAGGGTGTCAGCTGGAGCATCTCTAAGTGGCCTCTGCATGAGGCTTGGGCTTCCATAGCACAATGGCTGGGTTCTGAGAAGAAGCGTAACAAGGGTGAGAAGAGGAAGCTGAAACTGCAATCCTTTTACAGGCAAAGCCTGGAACTGGTACAGTGTCCTTTCCTGCATATTCTATTGGTGTAAGTAGACGCAGACAATCCCAGATTGAAGCAGGTGGAGAAATAGATACGGCGGTCTGCTGTGCATGTACAGGTAGGGAAGATGTTGATAGTAGCCATCTTTAGAGACAAGCTACTATTTATTTTAGAAATGATGAGTTTATACTGGTACCTCCAATTTCATCGCAACTCCACAATGATCTCCGTTGTATCTCCCTTCTTCTCAGTTGTTCAATCTAACCACATGCTCAAAATAGTTTCAGGACTGCTATACATATACCATGAAAAACAAACCCGTTGCCAAGAGATCAAGATTTGTTTGTGTTCTTATTTTTGTAGACTGGGGGTTTATAATTGAAATCTTCATACACCTTTACCATTTTCTTATTGTTTGTTCTTAATGATTTCAGCTCTTTTGTTGTTAATAGAACTTTATCTTTTATAATATTGTTAAACTTGCATTTATTTGCCTACTCATCTTTTTTTTTTCGGTACGTGGGCCTCTCACTGTTGTGGCCTCTCCTGTTGCGGCGCACAGGCTCCAGACGCGCAGGCTCAGCGGCCATGGCTCACGGGCCTAGCCGGCTCTGCGGCATGTGGGATCTTCCCGGACCGGAGCATGAACCCGCGTTCCCTGCATCAGCTGGAGAACTCTCAACCACTGCGCCACCAGGGAGGCCCTATTTCACATTATTTTATAAAAGAATCCTTTGTAAATAGTTTGGGAATGAAAGGAAATTGTCCACAGTGCAAATCTCATCCCAATAGAAGTGTTTTACAAATTTTATTTTAATATGTATGTTTTGTTTGTTTTTAAAAAGCAAGCACCCTGACCTCATAATTCATTTGTTTTTATCTAAGGCATATGTTTGGCTACCTGGTGCTGCTCCCAAGTTAAGCGATGGGTCATGTAATTTGAGAAGATTCTCTCAGCTAGTGCAATAATAATTAGATATTGCATGTGTATTAAACATAACCTATTCTAATAAACTTTGCATAAAATGTCTTCATACTGCTTGGCATTTACAAATTCAGTGGCCTTTAAGAAAGAAGGTTACATCAGAAATTCCCACCTATTCTACTTTTAAGTCATTTAAAAAGTGAGCAAAAGTCAGCTCTTGAATACAAAGTGCAAATATAATAAATGACCCTTGAATAATTTATTAATAAGCAATGACCTAATTATCACAGGCAGTTATCTAATCAGCCATTAATTTTGAAACATTTGTAGAGTGGTGTTCTCTAACACCAAAAAATTCTTCAATTCTCCAACACCAGCTGGGTGTCCAACAATTCAATTCAGGTCTGACACTCTCTACCTGGAGTTAGCATCAGATTACGCAGATTAAGGGCTCAGTCCCACAAGGCTGCTACCCCTTTAGATACCAGTTGCTAGTTCGGAGCCACTCAGACTTCTGATTGACTGTAGGTTCTCAGAACTCCCTCCTCAGGTTTGGCAATTTGCTAGAATGACTCACAGAACTCAGTAAAACACTTCACTTACGTTTACCAATTTATTAAAAGGGATATAATTCAGGAACAGCCAAATGGAAGAGATGTATAGGGCAAGGTGGTAGCAGGGCACAGAGCTTCCGTGCCCTCTCCAGGAGCACCACCCTCTCACAGCCTCCGTCTGTGCACCAACCTGGAAGTTCCCTGAATCTTGTTCAAGAGTTTTAGTAGAACTCGATCTCCAGAAAACCCTTCCTTCCCAGGAGGCAGATGGATGAGGCTAAAAATTCCAACCCTCATCTCTTGGTAGTGACCAGTCCCATCCTGAAATTATCTAGGATCCCCACTGTAAGACATCTTATTATAAACTCAGGTGTGATTGAAAGGGGCTTGTTATGAATAACAAAATGTACTTCTATCACTCAGGAAATTCCAAGCATTTTAGGAAATCGGTGCCAGACTGGGGACAAACACCAAATATATTTCTTATTAGGCCACATGTAGATATTCACGTATAAACTATGGCTTTTCTTTGACTTTTTCATAAGGAATGGTGGAGAGAAAAATCAATGTGGGGGACGAGGATGAATGAATAAATTGAAAGAGCGAAAACAAGAGGAGGAAGGATGTAGAGATAAAGGAGAAAAAGAGCAGAGTAGAGAAAAGCATTTATGTACTCTTACAACATCCCATAGATTTTCACAGAATTAATTTGAAGTTGGAACATGTATTAATTCTGGATATTAATTATGATAAAAGTTTTGGCCATTTCTAATTATTTTCTCTTTCCTTTAATGATGATGATGATAAATCATACTATTGAAAGATAATGTCTTTTAAAGTTTGCTTATTGTTAAGATATCAGACTTACCATAAACTTGGATGATTGAATATTTTTATAAATATGTAGTTCATTTACTTAACTGGGGACAGAGTCACAGGTAGTCTTGAATACTACAAGAAAACATGATCAAATAAATATCCTTGAGACCTAATGACTCAGGAACCACTTTAACGCAAGGCAATTATTTCAGTAAAGTTAAGCTATTATAATCATTCATTAACTATGTTTCCTCTCTGAAATACATACTCACCAATGTCATGTTATTAGGTTACATAAATAACCATGGTACATTTGCTTAGGGCTGGCTTGTCAAGTATTTACTTTTAAAGTGTCTAAAATAGCTCCCAGAGGTAAATCCAGGAATACAGGAATAATAAAAATGAGAACAGCTTTTCTTAATAAAAGATAACTTTATTAACTGTTCTTCTCAGCCAGAGTCTCTAACAGACAAGTGAATGCTGTGTATTGAGTGGTTTGAGGGTCTCAGGCACTGTGTTAAGTCGTTAGCATAAACTTTCTTATCTTCCTCTTCTCCAGACCTTTTGAGGTAGATAGATTCATAGACCATATGTGTGGATATGATTTTCCACTTATTATGCCCATTCTGTACTATTGAACTACAAAGGAATATGTCTAATCGTCTGCATCTACAAATCCAGTGATCTTCAACAAAGTCTCTCCAGCATATGGTTTCTTTTTTCAAAGACCTTTCTTCTTCATACCAAATAGTTACATTTTCTCTTCCTCTGTCTTCTTAATATTAAAATTTGTCAAACATCCCTGTAGTGTCTCCCTGAAATGTATGTAGAAATTCGATGATCTTCTAATATGTACACAATTGTGGAGAAAAAAAAATCCCTTCTTTTGTTCTGGACTCTATAAAATGTGTGTAGCTTAGACTATATGACTTGTTGGCTCAGCCCCATTCCATTATTGACTGTATTTAGTTTTTGATGGCAACTAAAGCACCAAATTGATTTTCACAGGTGAACTACTCAACCATGACCATCTGTCCTGAAATTGTGATTATTGATGGGATGGACTTTTAATTTATATATTTATTTTTTTATTACTATATGAATATTTAACATTTATATAGCATTTATGTATTATATAACCATATTATATAAAATGTAGAAATGAGTTTTATTTTATATTTTGATTTCATATTCATTTATATGTTATATGTCATAAATATTTATTTACCTCATTAAATTTTGTCTTATTATATCAGTCTATCATAACTTTAAAATCAATTTCTCTAACATTTTCTTTCCTTCTACCTTCATGCTATCTCAATAATTACTGGTTTAATAAATTTCCCAATTTGTCCTGCATGTCCTCACTGAAGTCACTGACCAAAAACATTTATACACACGCACACACAACTCGTCTTGGATAGAATACTGGGCCTATACCGTTATAAAACATCAATCAAATTAGATTTATTCATTAGTCAGTCTTTTGTTTGTTTTAAGTAAAACAATATATTTTGTTTGTTTTAAGTAAAACAATATACTTTGCCAGACACCTTGCTAATGAGCCTTTATTCTCTAAGCAGTGCCCAAATCATATTTGTTCCAGAGCTTTGTGTGAGAGATGTATGTCAAGATCACCAGATTACAGTTTACAACATTTAACTTTTTCGTTTTTCAAGTTTGGAAAAATAGTAACCTCTTTCCTGTCTTTGAATACCTTTTATGAGGTCAACATTTCCTTAAAGATTGTGGACAATAGTTCAATGGTTAAGTTGGAATTTTTCACTGTACCTTGCAAGAGATTCATCCAAGAGATCTAAGCTCATTCAGAATAAAAAACTGGCTCTCTCTTACAATTTTCTAGCCTAATTTCTGGTTTAATTTCATTGAGTAATTAAAAAAATTTTCTTCCCGATATGACAATTATCTCCTTGACAGAGCAGAGAAAATGCTGGAACATTTTCACTTTGTCATTTATTAACATGATGCTATTCATCCTAATCACCAGGCCTATTTATCTTCCTGGGGCTGCACTTATCTCAAAAAAATGTTTCTTAGTTTGTTCTTGATATTTTTTCAAGCCTTGGTTCATTCTTAGCTTTAACCTTTGTTAGACTATTCTTATAGGCTTGTTTCATACTTTGTATTCATCTTAACCATATGTCACAATATAATCTAACATTTATTGAGCATTTTATAAACATTATCTTATTTGAAATTCACAATATTCTATGAGGCATGTATCATTAACCCATTTTACAGGTAAGAAGTTAAGTATTTCAACAAAGTCAGGCATCTGGTATGCAGTAGAGCTGGACAAAAATGAACAATTTTATTTCAGTCTGTATGCCACTATGATATATTGGTTCTTCCTTCCATGTTTTCTCTAGGCCATCTGGACAGATCCTTTTGTAACCATATTAATAAGCCCTTTCTTGTTATTCAAAGGTGTTAAGTGTACATTAATCTCTCTGCTCTTCTGAGTCATTATTTCCCCTTTAAAATAAATCTACATCTGACTTTTTCTTTGGACTTTTTGATATTTAACTTCCTAAATTTTAAGAAGCATGTGTGATTGTGACTAGATCTTCCTCCTTGGGTTTCCCAAATTTAGAGATTACATTTTATCACAAGTCTTGCATTGACACTTCATGAGTGGATTTATTTTTGAAATTGAGGATTAGAAAAATATATTCCCACAGCTTCCTCCACTTTCAGAAAAAGTTAACTACCAACAACAAAATTAAGAATTTCTCAAATGTACTTCTTATAGTCTAAGATATTCCAATGGATATTATGGATTTAAATATGGAGGTAAAAGAAAAGTGCCAGGCAATTTTCACATAATTAAGATTATAACACAATAAGAAAAATAAGATAATAACTGACCAGTTTGGAGCACTGAATGGGCAGAAACTTTGGATGACCCACTGGGGACAGGAACTGACTCTGTAGCCCTGACAAGAAAAGTTGTGGAAAGAGGAAGAGAAGCGGGATGTTGACAGTCATCAAAAGCTAATAGACATTAAAAATATGTTTGTCAAAATAAAAATTTCAAAAAAAGAGTTGAAAAATTTATTCAAAGAAATCTTCTTGGAAATACAACAAAAATACAAAGTCAAAATAACACACAGAAAGAAAAAAGATGAAATATGTGTAAGAAAAGATAAAAGAGTCTATCCTAGTGAGTTTACATGAGGCTAATAGGGGGAGCTACACACACACACACACACACACACACACACACACACACACACTCTCACACACAAGGGAAGAGAAGGCCCAAATAAATGCCTAGCTCATTGAATGACAAAAAATGACACAAAGAACATTGTGTAAAATTTTACAAAAGAGAATTTTCTAAAAGCTCTGAGAGGGAAAAACATCTTGAATACATCATCTACAAACACAGGAGAATCAGAAAAACACTGGACTTTACAATGACATGCTCAGTGACTTGTCCACAGCATGCCAGAGATGGTAGAGCTGTTCTTTTAATTTTTTGGAGGAATAGTTTTCATCCAGAATTCTATTCTCAGCCAAACTATCAATCAAAGTTGGAGGGTAGAAAAAATATTTTAAGACATGCAAGGGGTCAGAAAACATCTCCATGAAATCTTTCTTTCAGGAAGCTTCTTGAAAGAATAAATCAAGAGGAAGACCTGGGATCTAGAAAAAAAAATGATAATAGATAACATTTGAATGCCAAAAAAATGATTATTTTACAACTACTGTGGGAAGGTAGATAATGAGGTGGGAGTGAAAGAGAACTAAATTATTGTCTGTTACAGCAGGAAATAAATAGTGTCTGAAATTGATAAATCAAAAAACAGCAGTATAAAAATATAATTTAGTGATGGCTATCAGAAGAAATAGTTAAAAGCTTTAAAAATGGATTGTTCCTGAGAGTGGGAAGGAGCTAGAAAAGTGATAGTGGTTTCTCATTATTAGCTATTAAGTACTTTATTATTTTTTAATCTAATGCTTGTGAGTCAGTTAGAATAGGCTAGGTTATGCTTCAGTAGTAAATCACCCGAAATCTCTGTCTAGCCATCTTTGAAGTCAAGCCACTACATATATCAGAACTAATGAGTTTATACTGATGCCTCCAATTTCATTCCAACCCCACAATGCTCTCCTTTGTTTGTATCTCCTTTCTTCTCAGTTGCTCAGTATAATAATACACAAAATGCAGCTACAGAATTGCTGTATACATGCCACTATGAAAAACAAACCGACTGAGAAAAAAAAATCAAGATTTGTTTGTAGTTCTTAAATCAATCTCTAGGACTTAAGTTCTAAGCAATAAACTCAGAAAATTAATGAAAGACTTTAAAAAGCCTCTTCAAAATAGGTTCCATCTAGTCTCCTAAAAACATTCTTCTAGCGTTTGAGACTAACTTGATATTTAGACTGTAGCATCTGGAAAAATATAGTGTCCAGTGCTTAATAAAAGGAAATACAAGACAAGCTCAGATCATGTCAATAGGTGGAAGCTGCCCGCACACCTCTATGGAAAACTACTGAGAGCCTCACTGGTGTTCTTAGCAACTGTAAACCTTTTGAAACTTCTGAGTCACTCCACGTGGGCTTTCTTTCCTCAAATGCTTTCTTCTTTATCAGATGATATTGACTGTTTTTTTACTGGTTTCTATTTACCTATTTTGTTGGCAAGACTATTAAATTATTTGCTCTGTCTTGATCTCCTCAATAGGCACAGCTGTAAGTAACTGTGTATTACAACAAAAATGAACCAACCTTTCTTCTGGCTCCATTATTTTTGTCGTTCATGCATCAGTTCTCTTGGCATAGAGCTCTTAGTCTGCAACTCTCCTATTGACTTTCAAAGGTGGAAAAATATCCCTTGCCCTTTGGTGGAAGAAAGACCGGAGCAAAAGCATCTAGCCATGTTGGCCTTCAGCTCAACTGAAGTGAGAGCTGCTGACCAACTGGAGCTAATTTAAATGAATGCTCCAAACAATGAAAGACCAGGATCACCTGGGAATAAGAGAAATTTACAAAACTGAATACCATCTGACACTCAGGAACAGGCCAAACTCATCCTAAAAAACATAGGGAGAAAATGCAATCTGTATCAAAATACCAATGCCATTTTTTCACAGAAATAGAACAAATAATTCTAAAATTTGTATGGAAACACAAAAAACCTCAAAACAATCTTAAGAAAGAAAAATGAAGCTGGAGGTATCATGCTCCCTGATTTCAAACTATACTACAAAGCTACAGTCATCAACACAGTATGGTACTGGCACAAAAACAGATACCTAGATCAATGGAACAGAATAGAGAGCCCAGAAATGAACCCACACTTATATGGGCAATTAATCTACAACAAAGGAGGCAAGAATATAAAATGGGGAAAACCAGTCTCTTCAATAAATAGTGCTGGTAAAACTGGACAGCTACATACAAAAGAACCAAACTGGACACTGTCTCACACCATATGCAAAAATAAACTTAAAATGGATTAAAGACTTAATTGTAAGGCCTGAAACCATAAAGCTAGAAGAAAACATAGGCAGTACTCTCTTTGACATCAGTCACAGTAATACTTTTTTGGATATGTCTCCTCGGGCAAGGGAAGTAAAAGTAAAAACAAACAAATTGGACTATATCAATCTAAAAAGCTTTTTCACAGTGAAGGAAAATATCAAAAAAAATGAAAATGCCACCTACTGAATGGGAGAAGATATTTGCAAACAATATATCCAATAAAGGGGTTAATATCTAAAATATACAAAGAGCTCATAACATAGAACATCAAACAAACAAACAAACTGATTAAAAAATGGCCAGAGGATCTGAATAGCCATTTTTCCAAAGAAGACGTACACATGACCAAAACGCATATGAAAAGATGCTCAACATCAGTAATCATCAGGGAAATGAAAGTCAAAACCACAATGAGATATCACCTTACACCTATCAGAATAGCTATTATTCAAAAGACAACAAATAACAAGTGTTGGTGAGGATGTGGAGAAAAGCGAACCCATGTGCACTATTGGTGGAATGTAAATTGGTGCAGCCACTATGGAAAATAGTAAGGAGATTCGTCAAAAAATTAAAAATAGAACAACTATGTGATCCAGCAATTCCACTCTTACATATATATAAATATATCCCCCTATGTTCATTGCAGCATTATTTACAATAACCAAGATACAGAAGCAATCCAAATGTCCATCAATATATGAATGGATAAAGAAGATGTGGTAGAATGCTCTGAGACCAGGGGAAGATGGTGGAAGAGTAAGACGCGAAGATCAACTTCCTCCCCACTGATACACCAGAAATACATCTACACGTGGAACAACTCCTACTGAACGCGGGCAGAAGACCTCAGACCTCCCAAAAGGCAAGAAACTCCCCATGTACCTGGGTAGGGCAAAAGAAAAAAGAATAAACAGAGACAAAAGGATAGGGATGGGACCTGCACCAGTGGGAGGGAGCCGTGAAGAAGGAAAGGTTTCCACAAAATAGGAAGCCCCTTCGTGGGCGGAGACTGCGGTTGGCAGAGTGGGGAGCTTCGAAGCCGCGGAGGAGAGCACAGCAACAGGGGTGCAGAGGGCAAAGAGGAGAGATTCCCGCACAGAGGATCAGTGCTGACCAGCACTCACCAGCCCGAGAAGCTTGTCTGCTCACCCGCCGCGGCGGGCGGGGCTGGGAGCTGAGGCTTGGGCTTTGGTCAGAGCGCAGGTTGGCAGCGAGAGCACAGCCTGCAGGGGGTTAGTGCACCACGGCTAGCCGGGAGGGAGTCCAAGTCTGGACCTGCCGAAGAGGCAAGAGACTTTTTCTTCCCTCTTTGTTTCCTGGTGCGCGAGGAGAGGGGATTAAGAGCGCTGCTAAAAGGAGCTCCAGAGACGGGTGCGAACCGCGGCGAAAAGTGCGGACCCCAGAGATGTGCATGACACGCTAAGGCTGCTGCTGCCGCCACCAAGAAGCCTGTGTGCGAGCACACTTCACTATCCACATCCCCCTTCTGGGGAGCCTGTGCAGTCCACCACTGCCAGGGTCCCGGGATCCAGGGACAACTTTCCCGGGAGAACGCACGGTGCGCCTCAGGCTGGTGCAACGTCACGCTGGCTTCTGCCGCCACAGGCTCGCCCCGCATCCATGCCCCTCCCTCCCCCCAGCCTGAGTGAGCCAGAGCCCCCAAATCAGCGGCTTCTTTGACCCTGTCCTGTCTGAATGGAGAACAGACGCCCTCCGGCGACCTACACACAGAGGCGGGGCCAAATCCAAAGCTGAGCCCCTGGAAGCTGTGAGAACAAAGAAGAGAAAGGGAAATCTCTCCCAGCACAGCGGATTAAAGCTGCACAATCAACTTGATGTACCTGCATCTGTGGAATACATGCATAGACAACGAACCATCCCAAACTGAGGAGGTGGACTTTGAGAGCAAGATTTATGATTTTTTCCCCTTTTCTTCTTTTTGTGAGTGTGTATGTGTATGCTTCTGTGTGAGATTTTGTCTGTATAGCTTTGCTTCCACCACTTGTCCCAGGGTCTATCTGTCCGTTTTTTTTTTAATTATTATTTTTTATTTTAATAACTTTATTATATTTTATTTTACTTTATCTTCTTTCTTTCTTTTTTCCTTCCTTCCCTCCTTCCTTCCTTCCTTCCCTCCTCCCTCCATCTCTCCCTCCCTCCCTCCTTTCGTTCTTTCTACTTCTACTAATTCTTTCTTTCCACTTTTTCTCCCTTTTATTATGAGGCGTGTGGATGAAAGGCTCTTGGTGCTCCAGCCAGGAGTCAGTGCTGTGCCTCTGAGGTGGGAGAGCCAACTTCAGGACACTGTTCCACAAGAGACCTCCCAGCTCCACGTAATATCAAACAGTGAAAATCTCCCAGAGATCTCCATCTCAACACCAGCACCCAGCTTCACTCAACAACCAGCAAGCTACAGTGCTGGACACCCTATGCCAAACAACTAGCAAAACAGGAACACAACCCCACCCATTAGCAGAGAGACTGCTAAAATCATAATAAGTCCACAGACACCCCAAAACACACCACCAGACGTGGACCTGCCCACCAGAAAAATAAGATCCACCCTCATCCACCAGAACACAGGCACTAGTCCCCTCCACCAGGAAGCATACACAACCCACTGAACCAACCTTAGCCACTGGGGACAGACACCAAACACAATGGAAACTACAAACCAGCAGTCTGCAAAAAGGATACCCCAAACACAGTAAGATAAACAAAATGATAAGACAGAAAAACACAGCAGATGAAGGAGCAAAATAAAAACCCACCAGACCTAACAAATAAAGAGGAAATAGGTAGTCTACCTGAAAAAGAACTCAGAATATTGATAGTAAAGATGATCCAATATCTTGGAAATAGAATAGACAAAATGCAAGAAACATTTAACAAGGACCTAGAAGAACTAAAGATGAAACAAGCAATGATGAACAACACAATAAATGAAATTAAAAATACTCTAGATGGGATCAATCACAGAATAACTGAGGCAGAAGAACGGATAAGTGACCTGGAAAATAAAATAGTAGAAATAACTACTGCAGATCAGAATAAAGAAAAAGAATGAAAAGAACTGAGGACAGTCTCAGAAACTTCTGGGACAACGTTAAACGCACCAACATTCGAATTATAGGGCTTCCAAAAGAAGAACAGAAAAAGCAAGGGATTGAGAAAATATTTGAAGAGATTATAGTTGAAAACTTCCCTAATATGGGAAAGGAAATAGTTAGTCAAGTCCAGGAAGCACAGAGAGTCCCATACAGGACAAATCCAAGGAAAAATACACCAAGACACATATTAATCATCCTGTCAAAAATTAAATATGAAGAAAACATATTAAAAGCAGCAAGGGAAAAACAACAAATAACACACAAGGGAATCCCCATAAGGTTAACAGCTGATCTTTCAGCAGAAACCCTACAAGCCAGAAGGGAGTTGCAGGACATATTTAAAGTGATGCAGGAGAAAAACCTGCAACCAAGATTGCTCTACCCAGCAAGGATCTCATTCAGATTTGATGGAGAAATTAAAACATTTACAGAGAAGCAAAAGTTGAAAGAGTTCAGCACCACCAAACCAGCTTTACAACAAATGCTAAAGGAACTTCTCTAGGCAAGAAACACAAGAGAAAGAAAAGACCTACAATAATGAACCCAAAACAATTTAGAAAATGGGAACAGGAACATACATATCGATAATTACCTTAAATATAAATGGACTAAATGCTCCCACTTAAAGACACAGATTGGCTGAATGGATACAAAAACAAAACCCATATAGATGTTGTCTACAAGAGACCCACTTCAGACCTTAGAGACACATACAGATTGAAAGTAAGGGGATGGAAAAAGACATTCCATGTAAATGGAAACCCAAAGAAAGCTGGAGTAGCAATTCTCATATCAGACAAAATAAACTTTAAAGCCTATTACAAGAGACAAAGAAGAGCAGTACATAATAATCAAGGGATCGATCCAAGAAGAAGATATAACAATTGTAAATATTTATGCACCCAACACAGGAGCACCTCAATACATAAGGGAAATACTAACAGCCATAAAAGGGGAGATCGACAGTAACACATTCATAGTAGGGGACTTTAATACCCCACTTTCACCAATGGACAGATCATCCAAAATGAAAATAAATAAGGAAACCCAAGCTTTAAATGATACATTAAACAAGATGGACTTAATTGATATTTCTAGGACACTCCATCCAAAAACAACAGAATACACATTTTTCTCAAGTGCTCATGGAACATTCTCCAGGATAGATCATATCTTGGGTCACAAATCAAGTCTAGGTAAATTTAAGAAAATTGAAATTGTATCAAGTATCTTTTCTGACAACAACGCTATGAGACTAGATATCAATTACAGGAAAAGATCTGTAAAAAATACAAACAAATGGAGGCTAAAGAATAAACTACTTAATAACGAAGTGATCATTGAAGAAATCAAATAAGAAATCAAAAAAATATCTAGAAACAAATTACAATGGAGACACGATGACCCAAAACCTATGGGATGCAGCAAAAGCAGTTCTAAGAGGGAAGTTTATAGCAATACAAGCCCACCTTAAGAAAAGGGAAACATCTTGAATAAACAACCTAACCTTGCACCTAAAGCAATTAGAGAAAGAAGAACAAAAAACCCCCAAAGTTAGCAGAAGGAAAGAAATCATAAAAATCAGATCAGAAATAAATGAAAAAGAAATGAAGGAAATGATAGCAAAGACCAATAAAACTAAAAGCTGGTTCTTTTAGAAGATAAACAAAATTGATAAACCATTAGCCAGACTCATCCAAAAAAAAAGGGAGAAGACTCAAATCAATAGAGTTAAAAATGAAAAAGGAGAAGTAAAAACTGACACTGCAGAAATACAAAAAATCATGAGAGATTACTACAAGCAACTCTATGCCAATAAAATAGACAATGTGGAAGAAATGGACAAATTCTTAGAAATGCACAACCTGCCAAGACAGAATCAGGAAGAAATACAAAATATGAACAGACCAATCACAAGCACTGAAATTGAAACTGTGATTAAAAATCTTCCAACAAACAAAAGCCCAGGACAAGATGGCTTCACAGGAGAATTCTATCAAACATTTAGAGAAGAGGTAACACCTACCCTTCTCAAATTCTTCCAAAATATAGCAGAGGGAGGAATACTCCCAAATTCATTCTACGAGGCCACCGTCACCTTGATACCAAAACCAGACAAGGATGTCAGAAAGAAAGAAAATTACAGGCCAATATCACTGATGAATATAGATGCAAAAATCCTTAACAAAATACTAGCAAACAGAATGCAGCAGCACATTAAAAGGATCATACACCATGATCAAGTGAGATTTATTCCAGGAATGCAAGGATTCTTCAATATATGCAAATCAATCAATGTGATAAGCCATATTAACAATTTGAAGGAGAAAAACCATCTGATCAGCTCAATAGATGCACAGGAAGCTTTTAACAAAATTCAACACCCATTTATGATAAATACCCTCCAGAAAGTAGGCATAGAGGGAACTTTCCTCAACATAATAAAGGCCATATATGAGAAACCCACAGTCAACATCATACTCAATGGTGAAAAACTGAAAGCATTTCCACTAAGATCAGGAACAAGACAAGGTGGCCCACTCTCACCACTCTTATTCAAGTTTTGGAAGTTTTAGCCACAGCAATCAGAGAAGAAAAGGAAATATAAGGAATCCAAATCAGAAAAGAAGAATTAAAGCTGTCACTGTGTGCAGATGACATGATACTATACATAGAGAATCCTAAAGATGCTACCAGAAAACTACTAGTGCTAATCAATGAATTTGGTAATGCTGCAGGATGCAAAATTAATGCACAGAAATCTCTGGCATTCCTATACACTAATGATGAAAAATCTGAAAGTGAAATCAAGAAAACACTCCCATTTACCATTGAAGCAAAAAGAATAAACTTACCTAAGGAGACAAAAGACCTGTATGCAGAAAATTATAAGACACTGATGAAAGAAATTAAAGATGATATAAATAGATGGAGGGATATACCATGTTCTTGGATTGGAAGCATCAACATTGTGAAAATGACTCTACTACTCAAAGCAATCTACAGATTCAATGCAATCCCTATCAAACTACAACTGGCATTTTTCACAGAATTAGAACAAAAAATTTCACAATTTGTATGGAAACACAAAAGACCCCAAATAGCCAAAGCAAACTTGAGAATGAATAACGGAGCTGGAGGGTTCAGGTTCCCTGACTTCAGACTGTACTACAAAGCTAGAGTAATCAGGACATTATGGTACTGACACAAAAACAGAAATATAGATCAATGGAACAGGATAGAAAGCCCAGAGATAAACCCATGCACATATGGTCACCTTATCTTTGATAAAGGAGGCAGGAATGTACAGTGGAGAAAGGACAGCCTCTTCCATAAGTGGTGCTGGGAAAACTGGACAGGTACATGTAAATGTATGAGATTAGATCACTCCCTAACACCATACACAAAAATAAGCTCAAAATGGATTAAAGACCTAAATGTAAGGCCAGAAACTATCAAACTCTTAGAGGAAAACATAGGCAGAACACTCTATGACATAAATCACAGCAAGATCCTTTTTGACCCATCTCCTAGATAAATGGAAATAAAAACAAAAATAAACAACTGGGACCTAATGAAACTTCAAAGCTTTTGCACAGCAAAGGAAACCATAAACAAGACCAAAAGACAACCCTCAGAATGGGAGAAAATATTTGCAAATGAAGCAACTGACAAAGGATTCATTTCCAAAATTTACAAGCAGCACATGCAGCTCAATAACAATAAAACAAACAACCCAATCCAAAAATGGGCAGAAGACCTAAATAGACATTCCTCCAAAGAAGATATACAGACTGCCAACAAACACATGAAAGAATGCTCAAGATCATTAATCATTAGAGAAATGCAATCAAAACTACAATGAGATATCATCTCACACTGGTCAGAATGCCCATCATCAAAAAATCTAGAAACAATAAATGCAGGAGAGGGTGTGGACAAAAGGGAACACTCTTGCACTGCTGGTGGGAATGTGAATTGGTTCAGCCACTATGGAGAACAGTATGGAGGTTCCTTAAAAATCTACAAATAGAACTACCATATGACCCAGCAATCCCACTACTGGGCATACACCCTGAGAAAACCATAATTCAAGAAGAGTCATGTACCAAAATGTTCATTGCAGCTCTATTTACAATAGCCCAGAGATGGAAGCAACCTAAGTGCCCATAATCGGATGAATGGTAAAAAAGATGTGGCACATATAAACAATGGAATATTACTCAGCCATAAAAAGAAACGAAATTGAGCTATTTGTAATGAGGTGGATAGACCTAGAGTCTGTCATACAGAGTGAAGTAAGTCAGAAAGAGAAAGACAAATACTGTATGCTAACACATATATATGGAATTTAAGAAAAAAAAAAATGTCATGAAGAACCTAGGGATAAGACCAGAATAAAGACACAGACCTACTAGAGAATGGACTTGAGGATATGGGTATGGGGAAGGATACGCTGTGACAAAGCAAGAGAGAGGCATGGACATATATATACTACGAAAAGTAAGGTAGATAGTTGGTGGGAAGCAGCCGCATAGCACAGGGAGATCAGCTCGGTGCTTTGTGACCGCCTGGAGGGGTGGGATAGGGAGGGTTTGATGGAGGGAGACGCAAGAGTGAAGAGATATGGGAACATATGTATATGTAGAATGGATTCACTTTGTTATAAAGCAGAAACTAACACACCATTGTAAAGCAATTATACTCTAATAAAGATGTAAACATAAAAAGATGTAGTATACACACACACACACACACACACAATGGAACATTATTCATAAAAAAGAATGAAATCTTGCCATTTGCAACAACTTGGATGGACCTAGAGGGCATTATGTTACTAGATTGTTACCAGAGGAGAGAGGGTGGGGGAGGAAGGATATAGATGAGGAACATTAAGAGGTACAAATTGATAGTTGCAAAATTATTGAATCCCAGTTATGAAATGTACAGTGTGTAGAATACAATCAATATCTAAGTATTATCTTTGTATGGTGATATATCCTAACTAGAGTTATCATGTTTATCATTTTGAAATATATAGAAAAAAATTCTCTATGCTGTGTAAGAGAAAAACAAAAAAGTTAGGGAAAAATCTTGAATTTAGTGAAATCTGGCAAAGTTTTCCTGAAAAATTTATCCTATAAATTCAGTGTTGACTGGACAGGAGAAATCAATCAATCTAATCTTTATTCTAATTAGTTCTAACCCATGTGTTCAGGTTGAAAAATAAGACAAATAATTAAACATCTTGGAAAGTCCCAGAAATCACAGTCTTACTTCCCCCACATCACTTAGAAATACACTTAGAAACTTAGAGTTCATTCGATTTTGAAAATGAATTTCAGAGTGGTTAAACCACTTGTTGTACCTCACATAGTAAAGCAATTATTAGAAAAACTAAAATATTAAATTTTGATTTGCAGTTTGAACTATACAATCACTCTAAGCTCCCACCTCTTTCCCAAAAGTATATCATTGTTTGTAAGAGAAGATTTCAGCCTAGCCCAGTCATCCAATGAGACCTGGCTACCCTGGTCCTCAGTTACTCACTCAGCTGGGGGCTCATTCTGATTCTTTTTAGGTTGTTACAAACTTAAACCTCTGAAATCAGAAATAAAAACCTTTAGCATTTTAGTGACACAATCCTCATTAATGGAAACAATATTATGAATGAAATTTCCAATATTTTCCAGGACTAATGTCCTTTTCAGTAAATGGTCTCTTGATAATTGCTCTGTGAACATTTAAGCATTATGAGTACAGTTCTTAAAATGACCAGAAGTCTTTACTCAAAAGCTTCCTCGGGCTTCCCTGGTGGTGCAGTGGTTACGAGTCGGCCTGCTGATGCAGGCGACACAGGTTCGTTCCCCGGTCCGGGAAGATCCCACATGCTGCAGAGCGGCTAGGTCCAGGAGCCATGGCTGCTGAGCCTGCGCGTCTGGAGCCTGTGCTCTGCAACGAGAGAGGCCACAACAGTGAGAGGCCCGCGTACTGCAAAAAAAAAAAAAAGCTTCCTCACCACACAATTACTGGGTCATGTGCTTCTTTTGTGCTTCTGGGCTACTCCACCATGATTCAACATTTGTTTGGGAAAAATAGACTTTGTGTCAGCAACAAAAAAATCAGTCTTTCATGAAAATCTAAAAAAACAAAAACTTGAATTATTTTTATGAAATCAAGCACACAAGAAATAGGTATTAGGAGTATTATAATTCTAGTATCTTATTGAACACTTATTATGTGCCAAGTTTAACATTGTTACAGGGATTATTCCATAATTTAATCTGGACATCACTCATCTGGAGTGGGTACTAAAATTAACCAAATTTTGAAGAGAAAGAAATTGTTTAATAGCAATTCCTACATCACTCAAAGTAAATGAAGCTATTAAAGTAACTTTTGGAAAAGATAATGAAACTCCTAATAGTAGTGGTGAAGCAGGTGAGGAAGAGGCTGATTATTGTAGGGACAACTGGGAAACCCCTTGGTGGATGTATGTGGGAAAGCACCAGAGAATCAAAGGAGACTCGCATTATTTCTAAACTTTCATGAAACTAGTCTTTACTCATCAAAAATCATTTTCTACCTCAAGGTTTCTGAGTATGGATTCAAACTTCTTTGGGGGATTCAAAGGCACTGCAAGAGGTTTGGTGCTGATATCTGTAGCAAATCTCTTCTTTCCAAATCTCCAACTAGATTCTAAGGTCATCTGGGGCCTGGTACAGAGGGTCTTGTTTCTCTTCTGCCAAAGAAGAACCAGATGGAGGAGGTTACCTTAGAAAAGATCACTAAACTCCCAAGCAAAGTTTAAGAGACAGGTGATAGCGAGCAGAAATGTACAGAGGAAGAGCAGGGATTACTAGTTTGGATGTCAGTCACCTACTACTGTATGGCATCATCACTATAGGCTCTGTTTCAAAGTTGACTCTGTTTGTCTGACAAAGAGGAATCAAACCAATGATCTACAGAGTTTTCCAGGTTTGGTGCTCTTTATACCCCAAGTTTAGCAAGGACTAGATTCTTATAAGCTATAATTTTGTATTGTGTTTCCCAAACTAGAAAGCACAATAGATATGTTGTCTTTTGTTCTTTGCCAGTCTTGTCATACTCCGGTCTGCCCACTAGCATTAATCTTCATGGTCACTACACTTTCTATATTTGGTTACAAACGCTCCAGGCTGCATATGTGTGAACAAAACAGTAGCCAGGGAAGGACAAAATTTCATTCATGAGACAATGTCAAAGCTGCAACAGAATAGAGAGACTATTATTTTTTCCTTTTAAATGGGGATGAAACACAACCATAGATTATTCTTATTGTCTGTGCTTTCACAAGCATAGTTAGTGACAATTGCAGCTCATAATACTTTCTTTCATTCCTTCTAATAAACATCCATTGAGACCTCAGTGCAGAGGAGGTAGGTAAGCGTTTACTTGAATATATATACAGAGGGTCAACAAATTCCCCCTTGATTTTAACTAGCTCCATTTGAAACACATCCTTTCCAAGTTGCCTTTGAATATTTAATATTAATACTAAATTAATATATTAACAATATAATATAATTAACATATTAATTAAATTAATATTTATTATTAAAATTGTTTTCTGATAATATTAACAATAAAATAATTATGTCAATGATATAAAAGGAGAGAGATTTTATATAAAACTCTCAGGCATGAAGTTAAAAGAGGCAACAGGCCCATTCTGATATAACGGCTAAGTGGTTTAAATTCCCATCCTTGTTCTGTTAGACCCAGCAATTGGATTCTAGTAACAGCTAAAGGTTTAGTTGTATGAAAAAAATTATCTCAGAAATTATCAATATTCCAGTATAAGACCAGATCTGCCTGACTTAAAATGTAATTGACCTACTTAACTACTCCATTTTACCACCATTTTTCAAATATGTCTTACCCTAAGTCTTTTCTGCAAACTGAATGACAATAAAAAATTTAGCCTTTACTAATCCATTTATTTATTTATTAAACGCTTTCTGAGCATCTACCATGTGACAGGTACCATGCTAGGGATTGGAGATAGAGGTGATTAAGTCATTCTCTCTATCCTCAAGGAACTCATAAATGTTTGGTCAGATCAGTAATGGAGATAATCATAGTAGTAGCTAATATTTACTGAGCTATGTACCAGGTAGAATTCTAAGAGCTTTATAGGTACAAGTTTCTTTTTTTTTTTTTAATATATAACAGTGTCCTTTTGGAGATAAACACATTATTATTCCCATTTCACAGGTGTAGAGACCGAGGCAAAGAGGGACTTGACCAAGGTCATACAGGACAATAAGGCATAGAGATAGTATTCAAGTGCAGGCCATCTGACTTTGTTCTCAGACACTATGCAGAGAGGGTGCCTCACCCAGGCCGGTGATGGAGGCAGCTCAGGGGGCAGACTTTCAGAATAAAGCAGAGCTCAGGCTGAGCTTTAAAGACTGAGTAGGAGTTAGCTAGCAAAGGGATAAAGAAAAACAAGTGGGACATCGTAGAAATGAATAATGTGAGTCAAGACAAGGCTTGAGAGTGACACACAGCATCCATTGTGAAGGGGCCTATGTGCTCCTGCTGCTGCTGGGTGGGGTCCCAGGGAAATTGATGTGAAGTGGGAGGGAGATAGGGATTAGCAGTGAGGCTGGAGCTGGACCAAGTGTAGGTCTTCCCTGAGGTAGGCCTTGTGGACTTCCTTAGGAGACTTGGATCTTATCCTGTTCCTCATATCCAGCTACATTTTGTAGGGCTTTTGTTTGTATGTTTGTTTTATTGTTTGTTTACATTGCTTTGACCTACAGTTTATAAGCTGAGTAAATGTCAAGTCATTTTTCTGGGGGGCCTCAGTTTCCTCATTCTGATTTAAGATGATCACTTATCTCCCTTTTAGTTGAGCTTTCTATCTGTTTATCCCACCTCTTTAGTCTCTTGCTTGTGTGTTTAAGTTCTTTCTAAAACTAAACTTTACCAAGCTTATGTATCTCTGCCTCAGCTCAATATAGAAGCAAAGTCCAGTGAAACCCTGGGTAGTTACGGTTTAAAGGAATAATGCTCTCCTTTACTCACTTCAATATAGAAGATGGTGGTGATGTCAGGGAATGACATAGCAGTAGTAGAATTACAAGTTAGGTGTACACGTGGGTAAAACCAAATTATATATTAGTGAAGCATGGTGCTCATAAAATGTTATTACTGTAGCGTATACTAACCCTTTGTTCTTTGGCTCTCCTGATTGCAATGAACTCTGATTCAGAGACACTGCTTTGTCCTGTCATCACTTTTCTCAGTTGCCGCATTCCAATTTCTTGTTCTGCCAAAATTATGTTGTCTGATAACCAGGTCAGCTCTCCCCTCCCAGTCTCCTGTGCTCATCTGTGACCTTACGCTCTTTGGGGTCCTTGCTGCAGAATCCATCTTTGATCTGCCCTGTTGCAAAGCTATATTTTTCTCTCTTATTACAGTCAGTGAGTTTTGCTTCCTACTTCTCTTTAAATATAGCCTAATCTGTTTCATGTTCCTTGGTACACTTGAAAGAAATTTCCATTTGCCAGAAGTATCTGGAAAACTACCTGTTTGCAAAAACTTCTTGGTGATTTTTGCTTTAAGATTTTAGTTACACATAGGAAGGAGGCATCCAGAAGGCTCACGAGGAAGCTTGTGAGTCTCACAGGGTAGGTTTTTCCTTCCTTCCCTCTCTCTCCTGCTTCCTTTCTCATTCCCTTCTCTTTGCCCCTTTCCTCTCCACCCAGAAAGGACGCAAAACAGCTTTAACAAAGAAATACAACGTGAATAGAGCAAATCAAACTAGAATTTTGTGATTGGGGAAATAAGGGTAGTAAGAGAGAAGTCACGAATGAGTTAAGTTCATAACAAATGGGATGAGGTCCTTCCTGCACGTTAGTAAAAGGCAAGACTCAAGCTTGGCTCTAACCAGTGTAACAGCTAATGCCTCAGGGGAAAGCTGATCCACTGTATCCAAAGGATACAAACAAGTGGCACCAAGCCTCAGGGCAGCATTTCTCGGGGCTGAGAACTGAGAGGAATTTCTCCCATTTATCCCCCGTAGGAGACCCAACCATGTACAGCATTCTGAGTGGTATCTTTACAAAAAACAGCCACACATAAGACTTTTTTACAGGTCTGTACTTTGGGACTTATATCATGCCAAAGCCAGTTCAGTAAAAGTAACTTTAGAGGGCTGCCATGATGTGCTGTGGTTAGTTAGTGTGGGGATGAACTGTAGAAGCTAGGGCGCAGCAGTATGTATTCTATAACTCATTAGTTACAAGAAATGTTGGCGGGAAGGATAAAACCTTCCATGACCAAATTAATTTGGATTTGCAAACTCTCTTTGAAGATTGAAAAATGAACATTGGCATATAAGGACTCTGAACAGTCAGTCCTTCAGTAAAGAAACAGTCTCACCATTGTTTAACCTACTTTCCCCACAAACATGTTAAACATAGAACTGGTTTTTCTTTTCATTGGTTTGCTCTTGTCTCCCAGTTCATCACTTGGGCCACTTCACTATGTTTAAGGAACAGATTAGAGGTTAATAAAATTAATTGGATGAATCAGGGCTTCCCTGGTGGCACAGTGGTTAAGAATCCGCCTGCTAATGCAGGGGACACAGGTTCGAGCCCTGGTCCAGGAAGATCCCACATACCGTGGAGCAACTAAGCCCATGCGCCACAACCACTGAGCCCGTGTGCCACAACTACTGAAGCCTGCGTGCCTAGAGCCTGTGCTCCACAACAAGAGAAGCCACTGCAATGAGAAGCCCGCACACCACAACGAAGAGTAGCCCCAGTTCACTGCAACTAGAGAAAGCCCGTGCGCATCAACGAAGACCGAACACAGCCAAAAATAAAATAAATAAGATGAAAATATATAAAAAATAAAATAATAAAATAAATTGGATGAAGCAAGCACAAATGTTTATTTTATTTCCTTAATGTATTTTCTTATGCTCTTAATGTATTAGAAGTTATACTAGCTTCTAGATTGTTAATAAAATCATGGTGGAAATTAGGTGAAACTGAATTAAATCTCACTAAGGAATTCAATAATATTTTACTTTGGGTCAAACAAAAGCTCTTCCTTTTGGAATACAAGAAAATGTCCATTTTGATATTAAAAAAATGACTACTTAAAATACTACTGACATCATATTAACCATACTCATTTATAAATTTTCAAAAATATTGAATATTAATTTTTTAAAAAACTGCTGGTGGTTGAGGATTTTTTTTTTTTTTTGCGGTACGCGGGCCTCTCACTGCTGTGGCCTCTCCCGTTGCGGAGCACAGGCTCCGGATGTGCAGGCTCAGCGGCCATGTCTCACGGGCCCAGCCACTCCGCGGCATGTGGGATCTTCCCGGACCGGGGCACGAACCCATGTCCCCTGCATCGGCAGGCAGACTCTCAACCACTGCGCCACCAGGGAAGCCCGGTTGAGGATTTTTGAGCAGTGTTTTTTTCTGTTTTAACTGAACTAGTTAATCATTTTAGGGCTACACCATGATTAAACTTAAAAGACAAACATTCCTTAGATATACACCAAACGCTCTTTCCGTGAGCCTTGTGTATTTAGTCTTTAGATAGAAATGAACAATTAACAAATTCTAACTTAGGTTCCTTGGTTCCTTTTTCAGTTAAAGAGACAGGAAATTAAAGAAAGATATTTAAAGAAACACTGTTGTGAGCCTTCTGGCTCTATTATTAGATGTACAAAATCCTCCCCAGGACTATTTTTTTTCCCAAGCAAACAAATAAACAAGCATCAATGAATGAATTGTGTATGAGCCAGAAGTTCTCCCCCAAATATTTTCCAAGTAGCACCTTTGCAGTAGTTGGTTCTTTGCCATTCTCAGTGCATTCTCTTCTCTTTAGTCATACAAACATGCTATTTTGGGATCACTATCTAAGGTATAATGCAGATTCTAGCCTATCTTCATTTTAGAAACCACATAATAATTAAATTCTCTTACTGAGAAAATTACTAGGCACAGAGAATAAATCCTCCTTTACTAGTTAACTTTGATGGTAAGGAGAAGTTCTGCACATCAGACATTTTTAAAGGGTTATAAACTATTAGTTGAAACTGATCTGTCTAGTGAGAGATATACAGTACTTCCCTTTTGAAAGTTATAGACAATACAAAATATCACAACTGGAAGGGTTCTACCCCATAATTTTATAGCTGCAGAGACTGAAGGTTAGGGATGGAAATGGATTTTCTCATGATTACATACAAGTTAGTGGCCAAAATTAGAACAAAGCCTGGATGTTCTAATTCCCAGACCAGTAGTTTTCTCATGACAACGTGCTGATAGTTCATAGAACTCTCTATAGATAAACCACATTTTTATTTTCTGTTGATCAAATAGGTTTTAAAAAAGCATGAAGTCATAGAGTTTATAAGTGTTTATTATGCACTGACTATATTTGTAAATAACATGGTAGCAACACACTGAGTCAGAATACCCCAAGATGTGAAGTGATCCTGGTGTTTGGGGGTAGCTCACCCATACTCATGCCACTTATTAGATTGAGAAAATACACACAATGTATTATTATCACATTGATTGTCCTTGGTCCTCTTATTCTCTAAAGCCCACAACCATCTATATGCTGGTGACATTGAAATACACATCTTTAACCCAGATCTCTGTCCTGAAGTCTAGCATCATAAATACAACAGCCTATGGGACACCTTTTCTCTTAATTTCCTTAGAGACCTTAAACTTATCATGGAGAGATTTGAACTCATCATCTTGAGCCCTGAATTCTTATCTCAGGAATGTCCTCACCAATGCTTCCCAACCTGAAAATATGCGCATCACCCTGGGTGCCTTCCTCTCCCCCAACCCTCACATCAAATCAGTCACCAAGTCCTAGAGACATTATTTCCTTCGTATCTTTTACATCCATGACCTTCTCTCCATCTTCCCTGCAGAGCGTTAGTTCCGGTTCTCACCATTTCCTCTGTATTGCAACAGCCTCCTAATTAATTTACCACAAATTTCCTGCATCTCTTGTCCTCTCTCAGGTGACTAGCCAATCTTTTCTATTCTTCTGGCAACAGGAAATGTCATATTTACTTGGTTACCAGAACTCTTTCAAATTCTATATACTCTAGTAGTTACCATAGATCCTTGCTTAGGAAACTGGCTTATGCTACAGGCCAAGTTATAAGCTGCTGCTTGAGTTCACTACTCTTAATACACTTTCTATGCCTCTTCCTTGTTTCATTAAATACCGTGGGAGAAAGGGAAGGGGAATGTGGCATGTGTAGATTGGCCTTTCTGGACATATAATTAAATAGGCTTTGATAATTTTCTTGAAACGTATTAGTAACCTCGTCACTTACTTGGGAGCAACGTTTATAGTCAGATATAGATATAAAAATACAGAAATGGCATTATCTTCTATCTTCCACTTTTAAAAATGTTTATTTAGATCTAAGAAAAGAGTGAAGTTAGCAATGTACAAGCATTTTAAAGTTTTACAAGCAAAGATTTATAAAAATGAACTCATGTTACAGTCACCGGGAGAAGTTCTAGAATGCATGAGTCTAGTATGTGTGTAGGTACGTGCATGGGCAGGCATGCATGCAACAGTATGTGTGATTATCTCATTTTCTCCCATTCATGAAAAATACAGTTTTGAGACATTGCTTCAGAAATATCAACACTGCAGCTGACAGCTCTGACCTCTGAAAAATGGCACAGATACTTTCTGGAGGTTAGAAGAGGGGATAAGTTTCTCACTCCCTTTATTCTCTTTTCTGTAATTTTCCTCACAGGCTCACTGATTCTATCTACCTTTTTTATAATTTCTTTTGCCACTATTTTAAAAAATCCATACTTTCCTTTTATTTCAAAGAAGTTGAAGAGTCTAGTTAATGACACCTGCTATAGCTAGGCAGCCAAATAGACCATAGGCATTTTATAACCCAACCATATGAGACAGTACCTGGGATTACAAAAGCACACTTGTGCTTGAATCAATAGATTCTAAATCTTTCCAACCCAATGCACTCTGATCAATAATTTGTATGATTCTTATTCAAAAGAGGAATCCTAAGAAAATCCATCAACTGTCTTCATTTTAGTTATATTAAATAGCTCAGAATTCTTCCCATTTCTTTCATTCTTCTCTCCATCTCTAGAGTATTCTAGTTAATATACCTGGGAAGACCCACAGCACTCACATTAGCTTATGAATAAGAAAGAACATAGGCAGATATAGGGGACCATACAAAAGCAAACTAGATCCAGAAATTCATAGACTTTCAGAGTTTGATAGGAACGCAAAATCCAACCTCCTCATTTTATACATAAAAAAACTAATTTTGTCCCAAGCAGGTAATTCAGACATAGGTTACAAAGTTAGTAAATAGGCAAATTGATATTAGTACTCAAGATTGTTATTTCATCGAGGGCATGTGGAACAAGATGGGTGATGGGAGCTGTTGCGTTAAGGCTGCATGCTCTCAGCTAATATTTAAGTAATGTCTATTCCCAAGCCCATATCATCAAATTACTTTTTCAAGGTTAAGTATGTTGGAATGGAGAAAAAGGTTTCTATACAGATCTGGAAATATTGTATGTATAAGAACAGAAGATGGCAATTATTTGGTGAATTGGGAAAGATTTCATCCCAAACTTCTGTTCCGCTAGCCTGCTCCCTTGCTTGCCACTTCTCACTAGAGGAATCACACCACCAGGCATAATTAGCACAAGTAGGCTATATATGGCTACATACACTGTGTCAAGTAACTGGAGGGTCACTGTCTGCTTTGTTACCCCTCTCCTTCTTCTCTCTTTTCCTTCCTCCTCTCCTTTCTTCTTTCTTTTCCTTTCTTCCTTTCCTTTCCTTTCCTTTCCTTTCCTTTCCTTTCCTTTCCTTTCCTTTCCTGCCTCTTCTCCTCTCCCCCTTCTTTCCTCATATATTTATTGGTGTCTATCATGTACCAGGCACTGTAACAGTTACTGCAAATAGAAAGACTAGAAACACATGGTCATTATCAGCAAGGAGCTCAAAGTCCAGCCGGGATAATAGATCTATAAATGCACAAGTTCAAGTACAATGCAATATCGTAAGTGCTAAAATAGAGTTCTACACACGGTATTATGGGAACCCAGAGAAGGGAAAACCTAACAATGGAGTTGGGTTGAAAGGTAGAGACAGGGTGGAAAGGTCAGGAAGGGCTTCAAAGATTTCAAGAGAAGAGACCATGTTCACGTGGTCTAGAAGGAGAAGCTCCTCGTTTCAATCATTCAATTTACAAGCATGTGCTGAGGATTGTTCTAGGTATTGAATATTAAAGTAACAGACACTGTCAATGTGCTTAGGATTTTCCTGGTTTTAAAACTGAAAGTCCCATGTCTCAGGATGTTCCTCAGTGCTGGGCAATAATGCATTTGAGGTGCTTGTGCAATATCTATTGAGAGGTATCAAGCAAGGAGTTAACTGTGTATGTGTTCAGCATGGGGGTGAGTTGTCAGCATAGAGATGGTATGTAAAGCCATGAGGGTGGATCATATTACTTGGTGAGACTGTTAAGAGTGATATGAGAAGAGGACTTAACATGAGATTTTTTTTTTTCCTAGAGACAGGTGATAGAAGAGAGGAGAGTATTTGCAAGAGAATGATTGAACATACTGTGGGGATTAATGAATAGGTAGACAGGTAGCTTCCTTGCAAAGAAGGGGTGATCAAGGCTTTAGTGAACTCAATAATGGAAAGGAACAATTGCAGTCATGAGTGGGTGAACAGGGCAGCTAGCTAGATTGTTAAGAGGAGTGTGATTTTCAATTAGTGATTTAGGAAGTCGGACTGTTTCACCTTAAAGACACGGTCCTTGGTATAACCATGGGGAAGAATGGCTGTGGCAGAAATGAAGGTAAATATCCATATAAAAGTTAAAGTCTCCTAGGGAGATGGCTGATGTTGGGATGGAGAAGAAGTGCTTCTCAGACTCCGAGTCTTCATTGAAGGGGATATGACTGGGAAGCCAGTGGAGGACTACAATGAGGAGGAGAGAGGATGGTTCAGCTCAGAGGTAGAAGCCTCAAAGCAAAGGTGTTATTTTTCTTTTGTTTTTCCAGTTTTATTGAGATATAATTGACATACAACATTGTATTAGTCCAGAGTATATAACATGGTATATGTATATATTGCAAAATGATCCCCACAATAAGTTAACATCAATCACCTCACATAGTTACAAATTTTTTTTCTCGTGATGAGAACTTTTAAGATTTACTCTTAGCAACTTTCAAATATATGATAATACAGCATTGTTAACTATAGTCACCATGCTGTACAGTACATCCCCAGAACTGATTTACTTTATAACTGGAAGTTTTTATCTTTTGACAACCTTTATCTATTTTCCCCACCCCCATCCACAGCCTCTTGAAACCACCAATCTGTTCTCTGTATTTGAGTTGACAGATTGGTTTAACAAAGGAGACTTTTCATGAGTAATAACTGGTAGAAGCAGGAATAAGTGAAAGATGGATTGATTCCCGCTTAAGGGAGGGTAAGTGTTTGGGCTTGGTAGCAATGCCAGTGGTTGTGGTGTGGAACCAGATCTTATTTTCTTAGTGGTCCTCTCTTCTAAGGAGTTCCAATGAGTGTGGCAGGTGTGGTTGGGGAAGCACTAAGAGTGGTCCTGGATGGGGCACCTTAGTGAGTCACATGATCCCAGGGCTGAGGAGAGGAAGGGCGTTGCCATGGCTGTGCTTCCAGATGGTGGTCAACTTCCCTCTGATCTTCTCAGGATGAGTATTGAGTGGCCCTCTAATTGAAAGGGACTGTGAAAAATTCTAAATAGCATAATGTTCCCTTTATATTTTACAGTGTGCTGGATGTCTCTTTGGAGGTCTTGATGTCAAAAATAAAAGAATGAGTAAATGATCCATCAATTCTAGACTCTTCCATTTCCAGAGAGAAGTCATCTTCTCTGGTTCCCATTGAACTAATCGGACCTTTCAACATTTTTGTCTTCTAATAGGTCTTCAGATTAACTCTTCGTGGTGGTGCTCTTAATTAAGTGTGCTTTGATCTTTGGTTATCTATCTCTGGCCTAACATCCAATAACTGCTTTGTTCCAATGGTCTCAGCCTTATAATTTTTCTTCTGCTAGATGATAATCATTGCTGTATTTTTATCCAGCTTTGTTTTATTCATCCATTTCCTTGAATATCAGCCTTGATATTTAGAAATGCTTATTTCCTTAGGTGAGTTTCTCAGGTCATGAATAATAAAACTTAGCCCAGTGATTTATCTGGCACTCGACTGTCTCTCCATGTAACCTCCAGCAACCTCATTGCAATGTGAAAGTTCACCTAACAAAGTTTCTTGCAGAAGAAAACAAATGAACACTAGCATGCCAAGAGTCAAAGATTACTTTTGATATTTCCATGAGCTATTCCAAGGACCTCCTGCAAAATCACTAGTCATGGATTGCTTGCTGTTATTTGATAGCTATGGGATGTAGAAATCTTGAGATTATGTCAGATTTTTGCTATGGACATTAAAAGTTAAAATTAACAAATGAAAGGCTAAGAATTTGAGCTTTCCTATGCTCTGAAACCACACTCTGTGTATTGTGTTTACCTTTGAGGGTGCAATGGTTCAGCCTGATCAGCTGGCAGCACAAAGATGTCTATTTCAAAAACCCTCCTGGCTTGTATTTATGTAACATTCTCTCCTTGGCCTCATCACAGGTAGGCCAGAGGGCTGCAACCCTTATCTGGAAACCTTATCAGAAACTAAGTGATCCTGCCTTAGTTGCTTACTCCATTTACTTTAAGGTCTAAAGACACTAGACAGGTTTCTGTTTAGAATTACCTACTGCTAGCCTAAGCTGCCTCATTCCTGTGCTTATGGTATAATCTCCAGAAAAGGAAGACCTGGGCAGAGTTTTCTTGGTATATGATACCACCCTTATTTCCTGTCTTGATTGGGTCTAGGTTTGTTTCATTTTAAGTTGTGTGTATTTTTTTTGTTTGTTTGTTTGATTTATATATGCCTTTCATATATATTTATTTACATGTGTGTATTTTTCTATATTTATTCTATAAATTACTATTGTTTGTGTGGTCAGTAAACCTCAGGTCTCCTGCTCTGTTGTCTGTTTTAAAGTAACCAACCAATGCAATTAGTGCTGTGGATGCTCAAGGAAAGATCCAGTCTGGACCACAGAACCAAGATTCCTGGAACTAATTGTGATCCCTTCTACATCCCATAAAAATATTGCACTCCTCCAAAAAGAGTCTTGTAGAAACACACAGGTGTGCTTCTTTTAGAGATGTTGACACTGCTCACAAAAATTTAGGATTAGTTTCCCAGCATTGCCTACAAAGCCACTTCATAAGTCACTCAAGAAAATATGGTTTATTATTTTGGTCAATGCCTCAAGTTTTAAAATTTAATTTTACATTTACATATTGAGATATAATTGACATTCAGCACTTTGTAAGTTTAAGGTGTCTAGCATAGTGATCTGATTTACATACATCATGAAATGGTTATCACAGTAAGTTTAGTGAACATCCATCATCTCATAGAGATACAAAATGGAAAAAAAATTGTGTGTGTGATGAGAACTCAGAATTTACTCTCTTAACAACTTTCATATGTAACACACAGCAGTGCTAATTATCACGTTGTACTTGACATCCCTAGTACTTATTTATCTTATAACTGGAAGTTTATACCTTTTGACTGCCTTCATCCAGTTCTCCCTCCCTGCAACCCTCCGCTTCTGGTAACCACAAATGTGATCTCTTTTTCTATGAGTTTGTTTGTATGTTTGTTGAAGTATAATTGACTTACAACATTGTGTTAGTTCTTGTTACACAGCATAGTGATTTTTTTCTATACATTTCAAAATGATATGACTTATTTCATGATAAGTCTAGTTATGATATATGTCACCATACAAAGATATTACTTAGTTGTCAACTGTATTTCCCACACTGAACATTTCATACCTGTGACTCATTTATTTTGTAACTAGAAATTTGTACCTCTTAATCTCCCACATCTTTTTCTCTCCTCCTCTTTACCCACCTCTCCTTTGGCAATCACCTGTTTATTCTCTGTGTCTATAACTCTGCTTCTGTTTTGTTGTGTTTGTTCAGTGGTTTTGTTTTCACATATAAGTGAAATCATACAGTATTTGTCTTTCTCTGTCTTGTTTCACTTAACATAATGCCCTCAAGTTCCATTCATGCTGTCACAAATGGCAGGAATTCATTCTTTTTTATGGCTGAGTAATATTCCACTGTATATATATATATATATATATATATATATATATATATATATATATATATATATACACCACGTCTTCTTTATCCATTTATCTGTTGATGGAAACTTAGGTTGCTTCCATATCTTGGCCACAGTTGTATTAATAAATAATGGTGCAATGAACATAGGGTGCGCATATCTTTTCTAATTAGTGTTTTTGTTTTCTTTGAATAAATACCCAGGGATGCAACTGCTGGATCATATGGTAGTTCTATTTTTAATTTTTTTGTGAAATCTCTGTACTGTTTTCCATAGTGGCTGTACCAATTTACATTCCCACCAACAATGAACAAGAACCCCCTTTTTTCCACACCCTCACCAACACTTGTTAATTCTTCTTTTGGATAATAACCATTCTGACAGGAGTGAGGTGATATCTCATTGTGGTTTTGATTTGCATTTCCTTGATGATTACTGATGTTCAGCAAATTTTCATGTGTCTTTTGGCCATCTGTATGTCTTCTTTGGAAAAAATGGCTATTCAAATCCTCTGCTTTTAATCAGCTTGTTTGCTTTTTTTGATATCACATTGTATGAGTTCTTTGTATATTTTGGATATTAACCCCTTATCAGAAACACTGTTTGCAAATATCTTCTGCCATTCAGTAGGTGGCTTTTTTGTTTTGTTGATATTTTCCTTCACTGTGCAAAAGTTTTTTGTTTGTTGTAGTCTCATTAGTTTATTTTTGCTTTTGTTTCCTTTGTCTGAGGAGACATATCCTCCCAAATATTATTAAATTGATGTCAAAGTGAGTACTGTCTATGTTTTCTTCTAGAAGCTTTATGGTTTCAGGTTCATATTTAATTCTTTAATCCATTTTGAATTTATTTTTGTGTGTGGTATAAGAGAGTAGTCCAGTTTGATTCTTTTGGCTGTAGCTGTCCAGTTTTCCCAACACCATTTATTGAAGAGACTGTCTTTTCCCCATTGTACATTCTTGCCTCCTTTAATGTCTCAGTTTTAATAAAAACAAAGCAAACAATACAAACCCCCCACTCTTACCTAGTTTGGTTCCCCACTTTGTTTATAATAACTAGCTCTTAATGATTTTTGCATGTTTCCTAAATACCAAACCATCTCCCAAGTCATGATTTGTCACTGTTGAAGATATAGGTGTACTGAATTTTTTAAAAACCTCTGACCCTCAATTCAGGGTCAGAGGTTGAAAGTCTAGGTTCTTACACTTAGGGTGCTGACTTTGTGAAAGTTGTTTACTTTTTCAAGTCCCCGTGTCTTCAACTGTCAAGCATGGTTAACAATGATCCCTTCAAGTATGTATTGAGCTCCTGTTAGGTGTGCTCCCTTCACATATATCATGATGATGCCCTGTTCTTATAAGGATTAGACAATGTTTGTGCACTGGTTCCGTGAATAAAAGGTGTTATATAACTAACAGACTGCAGGCCCTGAAAACAAATGAAAAAGAAGTTCTGAAAATGTTATTGTTGGCAGCTTCACCAGAGTAAATATTTAGCTTACCATGGTGCCTGGAACTCAGTGACTATTTATCAAATGGATAAATTTACTGAGCACTGGGACTTCAGGAAAAAATCAATAGCCTTACTCCTGGCCTGGCAGAATTTGTGAATAAATGAATGAATGATAATACTTACTGATAAAATATACATTTTTATATGTTAAGGAGGGTATCTGACATTATTTAACACTTACACTTCATACCTTAAGAAAGGTTATATCTGAAGTTTAATTTCTGAGAGACAAAAATGCTGATTAACAATCTTCTAGAGGAACTGAAAAAGAAATATTTCTATGATTCCTTTTTCTAGCCTGATCATTGACTCTGAGCTCCATTTAAAGATTAAAAGCCATTCCTTCATTTTTTCCTTCATTAATCACTTTATCAAGCACTTTGTGTGATGGGTGCTTGGGCAGATCCTTAATGAGACATTCCCCCAAACTTTGTGAAGCTCACATTTATACTTTACAACTTTCCCAAGTCCAAAGGTGAGCAGATAATCATAGTCAACTTCAGTGATGGGTACCACCTCACCAATTATTTCTACAATAAGAGCATCATCTCACCCTTTTGCTGCCTGAAAAGGACTCTGTAGGCAAAACAAAAAGGCAGTTACCTGGAAAATTGAAGCCAGGTCAGAGCAGCCTCCTGGATTTTATGACCATAAGGGTCTAGGATAACTACCCACTGTCATTTCTCAATTTTGATAATAATAACAAAATAGAAATAAATTTGTATAGTGCTTTAAGCATTATCTTCATTTTATATATAAAAACTGGAACTCAGAGATCCAAGAAAGCATAGTTTGGGGGTGACACAGCCAGGGTAAGATTTCAACCCTCCTAATTCCCAGCCCAGAGCACATTCAAACATACTGTGATGTCCTTCTTCTGGTGACTCCTTTCCCCTTCATTTCTGCATTAAAAATTCACAAACTTCATTCTAGGATAGAGTGGAAAACATAAATGTGATCATTTCATTAACCTTGGTTAATGAAGGTTTTGCTTGCAAATGAAGAAATAAACTTGATTTTAATCAGAAAATTGCTTAATTGACAGGTTCTTGATAGAAACAGTCATTATTATTGACCGAATTATGGTAATATACAGAAATGCTTTATCCTTAAAGGGTTTCTTGATAATAACAAGAAACCTCTTACATATGCATACAATAAACATCATCTTTATCAAAAAACACAAGAAATTTATAGACGACACCTTTCTGTGTGAGAATTAGTGTGATTTATTTGTTTGATTTGATTAATTTATAGACGACACCTTTCTGTGTGAGAATTAAAGTGATTTATTTGTCTGATTTGATTAATTTATAGATGACACATTTCTGTGTGAGAATTAATGTGATTTATTTGTCTGATTTGATTAATTTTAATTAATCAAAATTAATTTGATTTATTTGTAATGTGATTTATTTGTTCTAAATGAACTAATCAAGTATGGTTAAGATTCCCACAAAGTTGTTTTTGTTTTTGTTTTTTAATCTTGGAATTTTTACTTAATTAGCTTTATGTCAATGGAGACCCCACACAAGCCAGCATCCATAAGTAAAATGGTTTTTAGAACCAGATGTGTAGGTATGGGATAGAATCAGAAGTGAAGGTATGAGCTAGAACCAGATGTATAGATGTGGGATAGAACCAGAAGTGAAGGTATGAGCTAGAACCAGATGTATAGGTGTGGGATAGAACCAGAAGTGGAGGTATGGGATAGACAGCACAGCAAGTTAATGTAAGTGTTGCCTGAAGACTGAGTTTGTGAGAGGGCTTTGAGCCATTCAGTTGAACCATATTAAAGCACTGGGCTCTGGGGTGGGTCTAAACGGCCAGGGGTGATCTGAAGATAAGTAAAGCATCAAGCTTTTTATTTTAATGAAGGGTTTTGAAGTTGAAAAGCCCATGGAGAAACCTAGTTCCCCTCCTTGTCAGCTGTGTACCTCAGATGGATTCTTCTTTCCTAATTCTGTACTTCAATTATTATCCATAATATGAAAATAATGATACCTACATCATAGAATTATTGGGAAGGTTAAATGAGATATTTGAAAAGCAGTTAGTATACTATCTGGCACATACTTGTTATTCAGTAAATAAAAAGTTTTAGAGCTATAGAAAGAAAAGCTATGACATACTGCCCAGTGAATTCTCAATATCTCTTCTAGTGGGAAAAAGAGAAATGTAGACATCCCAGTGATCTGTGCACAATGAAGCAGAAGAAAGCCCATGCAAATGCATTCCTTGTCTGAATATCAGATCAGTCCTCAAAATGTAGGCTAGGTATGGGTTATGAATGGGTCCTCATACAAAGAGCCCTGGACTTCTTAGGCATTAAGTGTTATACATTCCCAACAAAGAGAACTATATCTCTGTGTACAAAGGATATCACATCCAACCCTAAGTCCAAGTGGAGTTAATTCTGGGGAACATGATGAAACCTACCAAAATGTTTTGCCTAAGTGATGAAGCAGCCTGACAGGAGACTTCGTCAGAAGAGAGGAGGCAGGCAGCTCAGCACTTTCACCCTAATTACAAAGCCTCTGTCAGGAGGTCATGAGTGGGAGAGCACAGGTTTGTGTCTGTCATTCAGTGCAGCTTGGATCCACTTGGTGTGAGAATTTAAAGTAGTTTGAAAGAGCTGTTGACCCATATTACTTGGGTTTAAATCTTGGTTTTATTGCTTACTGTCTGGCTTACCTTGGGTGAGTTGTCACTATTAATTTTCCGTTGTTGTGCACCAGATCATCATACTTTATGCCCTAACACAGCACCCATTTATCAGCTCACAGTGCTAAGGGCAGAAGTCCAGCAAGGTGTGATTGGGATCTCTGCTTCCTGGAGTCTCCAGGACTGAAGTCAAGGTGTCATGTGGACTGGGCTCTTATCTGGAGGCTCTGGGGAAGAATTCACTTTCCAGGTCATTCATGTTCTTGGTAGAATTCTGTTTCTCACGACCCTACATCTAAGGTTCCATTTCATTGCTGTCAGCCTCCAGTCACTGTCTTTTCTTAGAGCTCACCTGCGTTCTTTGTCACATACCCTCCTCCACATTCACAGCCAGCATTAAAGTGATGAGTCCTTCTCATGCTTAAAATCTCTCTGACTTCCTCTTCTTCTATCAGTTGGAGAAAACGCTCTGCTTTTAAAGAACTCATTTGATTGGATCAGACTTACCTGGGTGAACCTCTGAACCTTAAGGGAGATATATTTGGAACTTAAAGTACATCTGCAAAATCCCATCAACAGCAGTATCTGTATTAGTCTTTGACTGAATAATCAGGGGATGGAATCTTGGGTGTTCCTCTTTAGGATTTTGCCTCCATATACCTAACCTCTCTGGGCTCCAGGCTCCTCATCTGTAAATAGGGATAATAATAATGCCTACTTCATAAGGTCGTTTTGAGGATCAAATAATGTAATATACGTAAAGTGCCTAGAACAGTTCTACATAGGAAGAGTAAAGTGTTTATTATTATTATTGTTGGGGCCTAATGGCCCTAATTCTGAAGATGGTACCTAGTTGACTCCATGGCCACCCTTAGGGTGAGTAGCAGAGCCTGTAGAAATGGTGTTGGTGTTGGTGACTGGGCAGAGACAGACGTACCTGGTGGGGGAGAGCAGGGATGTGGCAACGTTAAGCAGGCAGGAAGATGCCCAACAGAAGAGGGCACAAACAGAAAAGGAAGGTAGAGAGATAGAGCCCAATGGTGACTGACGAGACATAATCCTGAGCACACTGAACTCTCAGAAATGCTTAAGGGGGCACTTTTCAAGCTAAGCTCCTGCTGCACGTTAAAGTCCCTTGGGAGTTTTTCAAAGGCCTTTAGCCTGGACCTCACCCTAGATCAATTAGATTAAAATTTAAGGCCTGTATTGAAATAGATTTTTAAAAGCTCCCTCAGTATTTCCATGTACTGGGAGGATTCAAAACTACCAGGCTAAAGGGAAACACAAAATACTCCTGAAAGAGTTGTCATTCCTTCAGCCCACACTACCCAGGGCCGAATAGGAAACAATCCATTTGGAAGTAAAATCTCTTTTTCTTTCAGGCAGAAAGCACCTGGGCTTCCAGTGAGGCAAATGGAGGTCAGTTCTGGCCTGGCTGTAGCCACAGCGGGGAGTAAGGGTGGGGGGGTGGGGCGGAACCCTGTAGGGTGACGGGTCTGGCTGGGGAGCAGCATTGAGGAGAGGCAGGCCAGCAGTGGGAACAGCAGCGGTGCAGCAAACTTCTCCCCGTCAGTCCCACTGGGCTGACCTGGCTGCCTTGTACTGGGCCAGCCAGGTGATAGGGGCATCTAGACCCAAAATAACCAAGTTGGTGGCGCTGGAGCTAATCCCGCTGTGGTTGTTACTGAAGACCTGATTTTTCGCTGTGATTGTTCCAGTCTAAGGAAATAAGGGTTTACATGTAGGGTTAAGTTTGTTCTTTTTCAGTCGCAGACGTGTCTTGGCTGACACTAAAGCCAAGTTTTGGTGCTTAGGCACAAACTAGCTTGGTAAATTAGAAAAGATAGCTGGAAGTCGATTGAATATGGGTTGGCAATGAGGAAGGCAGCTCAGGATTTCAATTTGGAGTTCACTGATACACTGGGAGGGCAAACTCCATAATGGAGAGTTAACAATATATTAATAAAATGTGAAGGGTTATCTTTTGTAATGTCTCTCTTCGAAGTGCTTTCATGAGTTCTACATAGCCTATTTGAGAGTACCTAGAATTAAAAATATATATTTATTCATTTACATCACATCTTTTTTCCCCCAGTTTACTCTAGATTATGGTTCCATTTATAAATTCCTACGTCAATTTTTTAAAATTTTAAATCTTTTCTTTAATTGAAGTATAGTTGATTTAAAATATTGTGTTAGTATAGGTGTACAGCAAAGTGATTCAGTTATATACGTGCATTTTTTCAGATAACTTTCCATTTTAGTTTACTACAAGTTATTGAATATTGTTCCCTGTGCTATATAGTAAATCCTTGTTGCTTATTTATTTTAGTATAGTAGTTTGTGTCTGTTAATTTCACACTCCTAATTTAATCCCCCCCTTTCCCCTTTGGTAACCATGTTTGTTTTCCATGTCTGTGAGTCTGTTTCTTTTTCGTATATAGATTCATTTGTATTATTTTTTACATTCCACATATAAGTGATATCATATATTTGTTTTTCTCTGTCTGACTTACTTCACTTAGTATAATATTTTCTAGGTCCATCCATGTTGCTGCAAATGGCAATATTTCATTCTTTAAAATTTTAAATCTTGATAATTTGCACTTTAAAACATTTAATGATCCCATCTCTATTTATATAGTTTTGTAGTAAAATTTGAACTTTTAAGCATTCCCTTGAGTGATGATATTGCCATTAAGGTATCTTATCATGCTTTTAATCTGTATTTTTAAAGGACTTTCCTAAAAAGTACATTTCCTGGCAAATTACACCACCCTACTTGATTTGGGTCCCTTCGCTGGCCAGAATATTGGTGGAAGAAGTTGTATGAATCCAGGACCTTGAGCACTTTCAATTCTCTTCACAGCGAACTCGAAATCCAAGGCAATCATTTAATACTCCTTTCTATCTTTACATTGGTTTTCTCATTGTGCCAGCTTGACATGCCTTCCTGTCTTAGGGCTCAATGCAGATGTGAATTATTAAAGATCAAACTAGTAGACTGATCTAGGGGAAAAATAGATTACAGGCTGCAGGGAGCTCTTAGCCCAGAACACAAAGTGAGGGGAAGCATAGGCCTGAGGGCAAAAACATCTAAAGTGATTCCTGAAGTAGAAAAGAGAATCCAGCACTCTTGTTTTCTAGACATATGAAAGCAAACTTGTTTCTTCTTTAAGAACTGCCATTACTACCTAAAGGCTTATCAAAACAGTCCCTAAACCAAGCAGATAGAAATATAATATGCAGGTCATTCTCACAGCTATATTCTCAAATCCAAATTGATTCCCTACTTGTGCAATATGCATGTTTTCTAAATTATGTGGAAAAGTAATTGGTCAGAATTGTTTTTAATATGTTAACTTATTCTTATTTGTTTTATAGAATTAACTTTGGTTAAATTCATCATTCTTTGTATTTTTAATACTATTCATCGAAAAAGTCATTAAATTTTTTTTTTAATATATATAGCAGGATAGGGTATCATCCTCTCTAGAAACCAGCCCTGGGTTGCTTCTTATAACCATTGACCCAGGGCTAGAGAGGGGAAGCAGGCTGCAACTTACCTCATTCTGAGCTCCATTACCTTTCCATCAGCATCTCTAGTTTTTAAATATAACCTATGGCTTTGTAGAAAAGCAATCAGTGATCTGAATTGTTGGATATGCAACTTAGCTATTCCAGACATTTTTTTCATTTTAAAAATGTAAAATTGCCTGAGAATGTTTAAATCCCAGCAAGTAAAGGCCAGTTCTATTTCAGGCTGTCCTGAAGACTATCATAGAGAAGGGAGGGAGGAAAACGGAGGTAGACACATCTGGGATGCTATTTTCAGGCTCCTGGATTCCAGAAAGACCCTGGAAAGCTGGAAAGAGACCAGAAGTATGAAAGGAAATGATTAATGAGTGAAGTCAGGGCAGAAGAAGTCTAAGAATGAATGTTCAGGGTGTGGTTGAGAACTTGAAACCCAGGGAGACTTGGGAAAGGCAGGAAAGAACCCCTTACTTCATCAGTTTTTGGGGGACCACACATTTAAATGAACCAGAGCTAAAGCTACACTAAAAAAAAAAAAAAAAAAAAAAAAAAGAGGCACTGTTCCCATTGGTTCTGAATCCTGCAAAGCCCTTGAGGTTGTGGATCAGACGTTCTGGAGACAGCAGTGGCTCTTGGCCCCGGCTTCATATTAGCCTCCCCAGGAAAGCTTTATAAAACACCCATGCCCTGGCCTCATCCACAGAGGTGTCCTGGATGCCTAAGAACAGCTTTCTACACTGCAAATATCCACAGAGATTACAATGATACTCGTAGATTACATGAAAACTTCTTGAAGTAATTGTCAAATCACAGTGACTTTTAAATAGCAGCATGGTATTATATATTATTGTGAGGGAAATCTTAAAGTTAGTTAAACAGTTAAATATGGAAACTTTTTTTTTAAAGGGCTTCAAATGCTTGGCTATTTTTAAATTTATTTATTTATTTATTTATTTTTGGCTGTGTTGGGTCTTCATTTCTGTGCGAGGGCTTGCTCCAGTTGTGGCAAGCGGGGGCCACTCTTCATCGCGGTGCACAGGCCTCTCACTATCGCGTCCTCTCTTGTTGCGGAGCACAGGCTCCAGACGCGCAGGCTCTGTAGTTGTGGCTCACGGGCCTAGTTGTTCCGCAGCATGTGGGATCTTCTCAGACCAGGGCTCGAACCTGTGTCCCCTGCATTAGCAGGCAGAGTCTCAACCACTGCACCACAGGGAAGCCCAAATATGGAAACTTTTTATTTTAATTTGAAGAATGGTAGTAGTAATGAAACAATTTATTATGATGTTTTGAAACCATGGAGATTATTGTGCTCTGTAGACTGGTGCTTCTCAAACGTTAATGTGTAAAGGAACCATCTAGTGGATTTTATAAGATGAAGGTTCTGATCTGATAGGTCTGAGTGGGGCTGGAGATTCTGTTTTTCTAATGAGCTGTCAGATGAGGCTGAAACTGCTGGTCCAGGCACACAAGTGGAGCAGTTGAGGCTGTAGAATGTTAAACGGCTTCCTTTCCATATTCTCAGACCTGAAAAACCTCCGGAAATGATTTCTGTGTGAGATTTGGCATACTCACTCCCAATCCAGGAGGGTGGAGCTGGAAGAAAAAAGATTTTTTTTTTAATACATCATGAATGACTCAGCATTTACCTTAAAGATATACAGGTCATGGGGAAAGCACTTTTGGTTAAAGAAATTTCATCCCTGCCATTTCCAAAAAGTCAATTCATGCATTCCAAAATTATGTCTTGACTTCAAGTAAAATGTTAAATGCTGTAAATAAACTATGTGCATACAAAAAAGCAGCAATTTCTTTCATGGTAGGAAAATAACTTTCCCCTGAAGAATCTAGCTGGGGTTTTTTGTCTTAAATGCAGTGCCTGGTCTGCACTCATTGCTAACATTAGGTGGCATGTGTGTGATGAACCAGGTAAAGAAGACACTGAGAGTGCCGGGGCAGGCCAGGAAGCAAATGTACTCGGAGTTCACATTTTAAAAATTGTTTCTGATCATACACTGTACCTATGGATATCGCACATATTCTTCGGGAAATATTTTCTTTTTTTCTTGACACAAGTGAATTAAGTGAATTAAACAAACACAGATTCTCACCTTTTCAATAAACGATATACTACCACAGAACCGATATCTTTTTAGGAATTTGGCTCTACGCAAGACTTTCTTTAAAATTATAAATCCTTTCCAACTTTTAGTTTAGTTGGGTTTTTCCCTTCTTTAGGTTTGAATTTTTTGAGACTTTAAAATATCTGTAAAGTGTCTGGCTATTATACTTTCAAATGCTTATCAATTTTTGGCTCAGGGAACAGACATACAAACCTCAAAGTATTTAAAATCCATGGTTACTGGGCTTATAAGTAATGTTATGATGCTCTTAGAGTCCAATAGAATAAAAGAATAAGCAAAGAGTGTTTGATACGCTGGTAGAAATGAAAGAGCAGGTATTGTAATTTTCCTAATGGGTATTTTTTTTTTCTATTTGTGTTCCCAAATGTTCACAGCCTTCTGTATTTCAATGGCCACAAGAGAGTTATTTAAAGGATAGTAGAAACTGTCCTGGACTTGGACTAAGATCTTTACTGAAAGGATTAAAAGTTGCTTTCCTTTCCCTGCATTTCTGTCCCAGCGGCTCTCGCCTCCAACAGTCTTCAGAGAATGTCTGTATCTGTGCATCCAAACAGCAGCCACCTATAAGGTGTGGCTACTGAGCACTTGAAATGCTGCTTGTCCAAATCGAGGTGTCCTGTAAAGTATCAAATACGTACCCAATTTCCCAGACTTAGTATTTAAAACAGACTTCGTATTTTAAAAAGTAAATTATTTAATTAATAATTTTTTTTCTAAATTATTTATTTTGGCTGTGTTGGGTCTTGGTTGCTGCACGTGGGCTTTCTCTAGTTGCGGCGAGTGGGGGCTACTACTCTTCTTTGTGCTGCGTGGGCTTCTCATTGTCGTGGCTTCCCTTGTTGCGGAGCATGGGCTCTAGACACACAGGCTTCAGTAGTTGTGGCTCACGGGCTCAGTAGTTGTGGCTCATGGGCTCTAGAGCACAGGAACAGTAGTTGTGGCGCCCGGGCTTAGTTGCTCCACAGCATGTGGGATCTTCCTGGGCCAGGGATTGAACCCATGTCCCCTGCATTGGCAGGCAGATTCTTAACCACTGTGCCACCAGGGAAGCCCATTCATTAATAATTTTTCTATTGATTTCATGTTGAAATAATAATATTTTTGATATATTAGGATAAGCAACATAATTAAAATTACTTTCACCTTTTGCTTTTTACATTTTTAAAAGAGACTACTGGAAAATGTAAAATCACATATATGGTTTATATTCGATTTCTATTGGACAGTGCTATTGTATAGTAATTATCTAGATTGCTCATCTATGCTTTTGGAATCATATTCTACTTATTGAATATTTGCTATCCCTAAGCTAAGCATTTTACCTGTATTAACTCAATTTAACTATCTGCACTTTACAAATAAGGATATTGAGCTTACAGAAAGCAGGTAACTTGCTCAAGTCACACTTCTAGTAAGTACAAGAGATGGGTTCAAACGTACAGCTGAAACTAAAGTCCATCTTTCAGCCAGGGTGACACCAGACCAGGGTGAAGGTGAGGGGAGTGAGCCATTCACCTTCAGTGCAAAACTTGGTAATCAAGATATATAATGTTTTAATGGAATATTTTTTAGAAAAATCAAAATTAGTGCAAAAAATTCATAATGAACAAAATATCAAATTTTTAAATAAATACAGAATTTGTTCCTGGACTTGCATGATGTGGCCTCTGTCACCTCACCACAGTCTTGGCCCTGACATTTGGTCCACCTTGCTGAATGCCCACCCACTTCTGTATGTGTTATATTCTCAAACATATTGTCAGAGCTTGGAGAGAGGGCCTAGACCTCACATCTCAGAGCTGTTCTTCAGGGTGCCCAGGCCTAGTGAAGTACGAAGACGTGAAGGTTACTAATAAACACATGAACAGCAAAAGACTAAAAGGCAATAGACCACGTTTAGAGATGTTTTCCCTCTGTGTGTGTGGTGGGGGTCAGGGTGATTTCTCCATCACTTATAATATATATATATATATATATATATATATATATATATATATATCTTACAATTAAAAACAACCTTTTAAAATTTTTGCCGAATAAGCTCTGAACTCGATTTAAAACTGTGGAGCAAGCACATCTCCTGAGAAAGGCGCTTACAGCAGCCTTGTACAATGAATGAAAAGCCATGACTTTGACAGCCAGACTCAACAAATCAAGTGTACTGTTGGGAAATCCTTGCTTGTTCATTTAACTCCCTTTGTTCAATGTGTGAATCACAGGGTGGGCCTTTTACAACAGGCCTTTCCAAACACGGATTGTTTGATATGGGCCTGTAATCGGGGCTAAAGGACCTCAATCATTCCTCTATATTAGAGGTTCTCCATCAGCAGGCCAAAAGGAATTTCCCATAGAACTTTCAGGTCTCTCTTCCCACCTCTCCCCCACCAATTGTACACAACCTTCCTTATTTTTCTATTCTCTTTCCCAGCTAATCTGCCTGAAAAAGTAACCAACGACATTTCTACTTCTTTACCTCCTTTCCCTGTTCAACTCACTCTCTTTTTTAGGGGAACCATTGACTGAAACCGCCCACCCTGGCCAGGCACCATGATAACCATTTACATAAGTTATCTTGTGACAGGAGGTTCTGGTAAAGGATGCAGAACAAGCCACGACCAACTGGAAGGACATGGGAAAGGTCAAAAGGAGAGAGGAGACTCCAGTCCATATGTCTTACCAACTTCCCAGAATCCTCCTCTCTGAAATCCGTCTTGGCTGAGCAATGCATGTGCCACCAGGAAGGAACCTGAGTCAGAATGATAGGCCAGAGACAACCCAGAAACAAACCCCATTACCATAAAACCAGAGAGTGTGAGCCACGTGGCAGAGCAGTCCTCCTGGGTTCCCTTATCCTGCTGCTGTCCACCCGGGTGCCCCTTCCCAATAAAGTCTCTTGCTTTGTCAGCACGTGTGTATCATTGGACAATTCATTTCCAAGTGTTAGACAAGAGCCCACTCTTGGGCCCTGGAAGGAGTTCTCCTTCCTGCAATACCTTCTGACTCTCCCCACTCTCTCTACACAGAAACTACTTTTGTGATGGTTCCTATTGACCTCACATTGTCAAACATGGACAATTTACAGTTTGCAACTTTCTTGATTTCTTAGCTGCTCTTGACACCATGGACCAATGTCTCCTTTAAATACCCTTTTCTCAGCTTCTTTCATTCCATTTTCTTCTGGTTTTCATCACATTCTTGGATTCCTTCTGAGTTTCCTTCAAAGGAGTTCCCTAGAAGAAACACCCCTCCATCTCCCTCCTGTCTCTCCCCACTGTAACATCCTCCTGTCACCAATGTTCCCCCTAAGCTTCACCATGTATATCTCCTTCACCTTTGGAAATCTTAACTTCCACTATGGGCTTGTATTGCTCCCCCAGAATCCATCCCCTTCCTTAGACTCAAATCATTCAATCAAGAGTAGCATCAACAGGATAACCAGAATTTGGGGATCTAATATCCATAGTCGATTATTCTACTAAAATCATCTGGTTTCTTTGTTTGCTCTCCCAGTTAGCCTGTGTCTAGCTCTTATTCACCATTGTAGCCTCAGTATCTGGAGGAGAACCTGGCACCTATCAGTATGATTTTGGCAAGAAGTAATAGAAATTCCAACCCCAAATGACCAAAACAAAAAAAGAAATGTAATCTTTCACATAACTGGAAGTCCAGCAAAGAGTATACCAGGGGCTCCATAATGCCAGCAAGAACTAAGTTTCTTTTTAGTATCACCACTTAGTTATCCTCTGGGTCATTTTCACCCGAATGCCAATTTCATTCATCAACATGAAGGGCAGTGGGAATCAAGGGAAACTACAATGTTCCCTTGTTCAAGAAGAAATTCCTGTCCTTTTGTGTTTCTGTACCTCTAATTAACAGTGAATAATCAACAAGAACTGGGCCATTTTACATGCAGGGGGCAGGAGGGAGGAACACCTATTTGGAGTACTTTATCCAGATATGAAAATTCTTGAGGTAGATAATATAATATATAAAGCAAATCAAATTTCACACATAATATAATTATATAAACCATAGTACCCTGTTTAAGAAAAAAAAACTTCGAGATTTTTCCCAGGTATGAATCTCTCTTTTTATTCCTTTAAGCCAAGCCCTTCTAGGAGTAAGTTTTCAAACTTTGCTCCAAGTAATGTGCTTTGTCTTACAAATTCCATTCTGCTTTTCCACTCCACCTCGCAATCCCTGAGGAATCAAGCTTTTTTCTGTGTGATTCTCCAAGTCTTGCCCTGAATCTCAGAAAAAAAAATTTCAGAAGCCTACTGAAAATTCTATTTTTTGAATGGATGTCCCTCCCAAACACCTTCAGTTTCTTCCAACTGATTCAAATTGCCCGAACTCCAAACACTAACCCAAAAGCCATTAAAGGCAAGCTAGTTTTCCTCTCTTCGGGGTGCAACCTTCCAGATGTCTCCTAGCTTTGCTGTCACCCTTTCTCTTGCTCTGTTTCAAATCTGTGTTTCCTTTCCCCTGGCTTATCTGCTATTTTTAGCCTAATGCCTATCCTTTGGATTTATCAGTCACATTTATCCCTGATTAAACCCTCAGTGTTTCCTCAAAGCTTTGCTTGAACTCTGCACTAGCTGGTTCTGTACTCGACTGCCTTGGGCTATCAGACTCTAGGTAGCTAAATCCCTTCCATTGGCCTGCATATGGATACTTCTTCCCTTTCCTATGCCCCTTTATGTTTAAATTCCTTCTTTTAATCCACATTTATCAGTACTAGGCAGTCTAAGCTCTAATTTCCCCCTGTTCATCACCCATTACAGAATCGTTTACACAGTAAAGTATTTGCATTTACATTATATAAAACACGCTTGGCTCTCCCAGTCCAAAGGGACAGGCTCAGCTCAGGATAAAAAAAACTGGTTCATGTTAGCAGGTCCAGATCCTGTCTGGTTCCACTTGCGTTATGTGAGTCTTGTCTAATTGAAGATCTGGCTCACTCCATAGAGATCAATATCTGAGTTGATAATCAGTTGAAACTAATGAATTCAGGCTTGCCTGGTTTTTAATATCTGAAGGGCTTCTTTACATACGAAGTTGGGAAAGTAATAACATCAATTATTAAGAAAGAGCAAAACAACAATTTAGACCAGAGGTGGGGAAACTTTTTCCATAATGAGCCAGATAGCAAATAATTTTGGCTTTGTGGGCCTCATAGTCTCATGTTGCAACTACTCTACTGTGTTTTTTAGTGTGAAAGCAGCCATAGACAATCTTAAATGAGTAGGTATGGCTGTATTCCAAAAAACTTCTACTTACAGAAACAGGTGGTGGGCCAGACTTCTCCCATGAGCAGTAGTTTGCCAACCACTGATCTAGATCAGTGGTTCCCAACCTTTTTGGCACCAGGGACCGGTTTCGTGGAAGGCAATTTTTCCATGGACCGGGGGTGTGTGGGAGGGAGGTTCAGGAGATAATGTGAGCAATAGGGGGATGGTCAGGCAGTAATACGAGCGATGTGGAGCGATGGGGAGAGGCAGATGAAGCTTCAATTGCTCACCTGCTGTTCACCTCCTGCTGTGCAGCCCAGTTCCTAACAGGCCGCGCCCAGACTGGTACTGGTCTGTGGCCCGGGTGTTGGGGACTCCGATCTAGATGACCAGCACACAGGCTGAGGAAGGGCCCCTCCCCAGGCTATGTGTGCCAGGAGGATGAAAAGGCATGAGATCCATCTTGATGGAAGGTCAGTTTATCTGGTGGTAAATAGTATGAAAACACTGTTATATTAAAACAAACCCAGATATTTTATGGAGTAGAATATAGCACTGGACGTTGTTGAGGCAGGCTCTTGGGAATACTTTTTTTTTAATTGAAGTGTAGTTGATTTACAATATTGTGTTAGTTTCAGGAAGACAGCATAGTGATTCAGTATTTTTGCAGATCATATTCCATTCTAGGTTATTACAAGATAATGGCTACAATACCCTGTGCTATCCAGTGTATTCTTGTTGTTTATGTATTTTACACATAGTAGTTTGTATCTTTTAATCTTGTACCCCCTAATTTGTTCCTCCCCCTTCCCTCTCCCCTTTGGTACCACAAGTTTGTTTCTATATCTGTGAGCCTGTTTCTGTTTTGTATATACATTCATTTGTATTAGATTTAGATTCCACATATAAAAGTGATATCATATAATATTTGTCTTTCTCTGTCTGATTTATTTCACTAACATAATATTCTCTATGTCCATCCATGTTGCTGCAAATGGCAGTTTTTAATTTTTTTATAGCTGAATAATTAATATTCCATTGTATCTGTATATACCGCTTCTTCTTAATTGGGAATACATTTTTGACTCTCCTCTGCTATTAGAGGAACTTGGGTGGAAAGTTTGAGAAATGCTGATTGGGAGACACTTCTATAACTAATGACTACATGGGAACACCAATGTGGTCTTGTCTAATTGCAGTGTCTTCATTTCCCCAAGGAAGCCTGAAACATGACTAGAGCTGCACCTATTGCACTGTCTTGAGGCTGACAAGTTTTGCATTTGGGATTTCACAGTGGTCCCTGCCTGGTGGCCAGTGAGACTCACAGGCTCTTTTTGTAGTTTCCCAGAAGGATCCAATTATTTTATCATGGTGTCCTGAAATTTTCTGCTGTTGTTCTGCTGAAGTTGCTACAATTATTAGGTCTTTCTGGTTCATCACACATCTGAATATTATACAGTCAATCCTCATCATTCACAGAGTCCATATTTGTGGTTTCACCTACTCAAATAAATTTTACAAAATTTATTTGTAAGTCCCAAATCAATACTGATGGCATTTTCATAGTCGTAGCAGATGTACAAAGAGGCGAAACATTTGAGTTACCCGATTCACACATTCCCAGCTGAGGTCAAAGAAGGTGATGTTCTGCCTCCTTATTTTAGCTCTCAGACTGTAAACACATGTCTTTTTTTGCAGTGTATTTAGTGTCACATTTCACACATTTTTTTGTGCTTTTTGGGGTGACTTTGCTGTTTATAATGGCCTCCAAACAGAGTACTGTCTGTCTGAAGTATCCCTGAGTGCAAGAAGGCTGTGATGTGCTTCACAGAGAAAGTACATGTGTTAGATAAGTTGCACTCAGGCATAAGTTACAGTGCTGATGGCCATGAGTTTAGTGCTAATGAATCAATAATATATATTTAATAAAGTGCCTGTAAACAGAAAAACATGTAAAACAAGGTCATGTATTGATTAGTTGGAAAAAATGCTGTGACCAGAGGTTCACAACGATCTAGTTCTGTATTTCCCCCAGGATCAATAGTTCAGTATTTGCTAATTCAGTGTTCAGTGACTTTATAGAAGGTAACTACCACAAAGAACAAGAATCCACTATAATTCCACAAGCAGGGTCCTGCTAACTTTGTGCCCAGTGTCAGCCACTCTCAAGGGCAGCCAGTCATTTTGCCAGGCCAGGTCCTGGAGGTCTTACTACTCAGACCATGAATCAGCATCACTTAGGAGGTTGTTATACATGCAGAACCCCAGGCCCCAACCCAGATGTAATAAATCATAATTTGTATTTAAACAAGATTCCTAGGTGGTTCACATTTAAACTGAAGTTTGAGAAGCACTGCTTTAAGGCACTTCCATCATGCCCACAGTTATCTCACTGGTCACTTTTTTTTTTTCTTCTGGTTACACTGGAAGCATCTTAAGTGATTTTCACATGTCAAACACCTCTCACGGTCAATTACACATTTCTTGTTTGGTACCATCCATCCGCCCACTCACCAATTCACTAATTTAATCAATAATCCTTTTTTTGAGCATCCATTTTATAGCAGATATAATGCTGATAGTGAGATTACAGAGAAAAAAAGTCCTCAAAGACAGGTGACAGCCTGCAAACCAATGCCATAAACTACTGAGGCATGGCAGGAATAGAGCCACAAAGGAGCACAAAGGTGGCAGAGAAAGTAATATTAGATGGATGTGTCTGTGGATACTTCCTGGAGGAATTATTTTGAACACAGAACACCTTTAATCTCTGTTAAGATGATTTAGCAAAGGAGAAGGTGTTTCAAACCATTCATTAATCCTTTCAAATCTAATATGTAGCATTCTCTGAACATACACACCACAACTAGATTAGAATAGTTTTCCTACACAGAAACAAAAAATGACAGTAACATTAAAGGAAGTGTATTTAAGAAATAACAGAATATATGCAGAGAGAAGGAAGTTTTGTCATATCCACCCTTCAAGTGTCTTTTGATCCACCATAATAATTCAGTTTCCCTTTCCTTACAGATTCTGATGATTCTGCACAATGAACATTTTGATCATTTTTCTGATCTACTTAATGTGATATTATGTCAGAACTCAACAAAGGAAGTTAACTTTTTTCCTATATGTCTTTGAAGAAGTCTCAAGTTTATATCCCCTCTTATATTAAATTATATGATGGAATTGCAAAACAAAAATGGAAAAAATATTGAATCAAATGTGCTATTGATTTGCTGGCCTCAACAGTCACTTAGACCTTTGAGAAGAGCCTTTTCCTTTGAGTACAAGCAAGCTACAATTTAGCTTGCTCTCATGTTTCACTGCTTGTCACAAAAATACCCCAAAGCTGGTCTGTATTAGCTTCTCCAGTTTACAGATGAGAAACCCAAGGGACTGGAAGGTAATGTGATTTTATGTTATGAGTCAGCAGAGCCCTGGAAAGCCAGGAGGAAATAAGAGCTGCAGGCAATTTGGGGTAAGACTGTTCTTAAGTCAGTGAGTGACCTTATGAAGAGGTAAATTTGAAATTAAAAGCTATAATTAACTCTCTAAGCTGGAGCTTTGTTCCATCCTATTCATTTTGGAATAATGAAAACATTCTTATAATTTCAAGAAATAAGTTAAAGGAAGGCTGAGTGGAAATGAATGTCTTTGAGTCGTGCATGTGCTATGAAGCCATGCTAATGTCCCGACTGTTGCTGAGACACAGACACTTGTGATAGATGTATAATGATGTAAGAGAGAGTGTTATGGTGTGCATTAGGAGTAACTTATATATATATTAATGTATTCCTAGGTAAAAGAAGTCTGAATGATCCAGGAAGACATAACTAAATTAATACAGGACTCCTCGCAATTCACTTCTATAGTTGTAGGAAGCTGGCACATTATCAAGTGCTGGATTTTGAAGTGTGGACTGAGAATAATAACCTAAGACAGCACTTTGAGAAGACAGAAAGTTTGAGAAGCTGGAGCGGCTGGTAGATTGAAGGGCAGGGCTGTAGACTCAGAGCTGCCTCTAACTCTCTCTGAGCAAGTCTTCCCTGGCAAATCTTTTCCTGTCTGTTTCTTCATCTGCAGTGAGGAAAGGGAACTGGACTAGGTGGTCTCCAGTGTCCCATACAGCTCTGGTGCTCTCTGATCATATATTTGCATGACCTGCTCTCACTGGAGTCCTGAGAGAGACCTACTGCAGCCATCACCTGCAGAACCACCTCCAGGCCAACATACCCATAGGTAGCTGATGATATCCCGCAAACTCAGTCCTCTTGTCCCTTTCGCTTCCCAGAGATGCTATTCCCTAAGGGGGAAAACTGCTCTGAGATTCCTCCCAGCATATAAGGAATGTGAAGTCTGGCAGAGTGGAGTTCAAATCCTGTTTTCTCTAATTACTGGCTGTGCCGATAGTGGGGCCATGCTTGCTACCTGGGCTCTTGCTAGGCCTCAGTTTATTCATGCATAAAATGGGTCCAAAGACATTGATTTCACAGTTTTCTTGTATGGATTAAACAAATAAGATCATGCTAAGTGATTCTACCTGAAAGAATACTGGTCACATGATAGATTTCAAAAATGCTAGCTTCTTTCCCACTTTCTCCACACTGTGCAGTGTATTAGTGCTGAAAGATAAAGGGATAGTACTCACAAAGTCAAATTTTAGGCAGCATTCGGTGATGAGGGACAGATGTGGCTTCTCACCCTTGAAACCTCATTACGTAGGCAGGTACACATTCTGCTTAAACAGCAGGTCCAGACCTTAAATACACCACCAATTCTGTCTAACAGACAGGAGTCTCGGGGCCTGCGCCAGTCACTACTGAAGACGGAGCAATAGTGGATAACAACGTGCAGGCACTCTGCCCGTCTGACAGTCCATATTTATACCATACCTGTGGGGCCGAAGAGCTAAAATAGAACACAGAGATCCTTCTAATGTGGGCAGTAGGGCTACTGTAATGATGCTGATGTAATGCTTGGATGAGCTGAAAGAAGCTGGCACAGCCAAATTGCCCAGAGAAATGAGAGGAAACAGGCAGGATCATGGCCCAGGAGAAAAGATTAAGGTGTTCATGATGCAAACCTTAATACAGACAAAACCTTAAATATACCAAAAAAAACACTTCTTTTTTTGTATATTTAAGTCGTCCACGGTAAGGAAGAGGTAAGAAATTTACCCTCTGAACTCAGACTTTTGATAAACAACATTAATATGAAAGTTCCTAACTATCAGTAAATCTGACAATGGCATAAAGAACACTTAAGACAAGCTGTCTTTCTGGGCAATGTCTCTTTGGACAGCTTGCTGGAAGAAACCTTTCATAGAATGCAAAGCCCTAAGGTCAAATGATCTTGCTCCCAGTTCCCAGGTTGATTCTCCCCACCCACCTCTGCCCTCACCTTTGCAACACACATATTTCTTTTGTTCTTAGCTTAAATTCTAAGAAAATCAATCATAGTAGGAACATGGCAAGGAAACCTTAAAATGCTTTATAGGGCACTTACTTAAATCTGAATCCTCATTTTTAGAGAAGAAATCCACAACATAGAATGACTGTGAAATGTCGGAAGCCCCACGCTGATGCCTGCACTGTGAAGAGAAACCAAGTTACCTGTCAGAGAATCGAGGATGATTCTAAAGGTATCGCCAGTTTATTTTGTACCAGGTGCAAAGCTGGAGTTGGAAGAAGTCAAAATTAAGACAATGTGGTCACTGACTTTAAAGTGTTCACAAGTTCATGGGGTGGGGGGCAACAGACTATTTCTCTTTTCCTGTTGTTAGCAAAGCAGGAACTCAGTAATGTAAGCTTCCATTTGGAGAGGTAGATGCCCAAGGCACAAAGCCAACAAGAGGTCTCAGACAGTGCGAACAGTGGGGCAGAACGGTGCTAGCCTTGCCACCACATCCACGGCATGCCCTTTCTTTCCCTTCGTCCTTTCTGAGCCTGAGGTGTGCAGACTAACAGGTGAGAATAGTATTGATCTTCAGCGTGTGAGGAGATTTTACACCATGGAGCAGTCTCCAAGCAGCCTATTCCCATAGGTTTGCGGCTCATACACCATAGTTTGTGTATAGCTACTGCTGCCGTCATCATTTTCATACTATATAATGCTCTCTAAAAATAATGTTTCAAATTAAACAAATGCATTATCTTCAAAACAAAGGAAATCAAAGGGTTCTGCTCGTTTTGTTGTTTTTTCTAACACCTTGAGACATTGAACAGGTAAAGGACTAATTCCTGCTGTTCTTAGACAAATATATTCATAGCCTTCAAAACATAGTGATTGTCAATCATTTTTTTAGGTATCAGTTCAGATAAAACAGTTCTTGCCATGAGTCAAGGTGACTGGGACTTTCAAAGTCAGTATCATGCTTCAAGAATTCTTGACTTTAATCCTATAAAATAAAGGACAGGATTATCATTTGCAGGTACACAGTATATAGCAAATACAGGATGCGTCTGGGACTGTAGAGTTAAATGATGTCATCCTAATGAATCATTGGAATTATTGATGTTTCTTAAGCTACGCTTCTTTTCTCACATTAGTAATTCCGTGCTCATGCGTCACTGCCAAGGTGTGCGGGTGCTGTTGCTTGCCAACCAGAATCCCAGCTCTTATTCTGTACAGCTTGACAAAATGGGCCTGAAGGGGTAATAGACATGTCTGTAGTCAGGCTTTGGCATGCACACGAAGGCATCGAGCAAGACCAGCTCAACAACGAGTTTCAAAATTTGGCGAGGAAATAGTAAGAACTTTTATAGGAAACAGTGGTTGTGGGTAGACCTACTTAAATATGGGATCTTGCTCTATTTTCCCTCCAAGAAAATGACCATTAGGTTAGAGGTCTTCCTGAGAATAGCAAAGGACTGAAAGAACTATCTGTCCTCATAGTATCTTTTCTTTTACTCAAGCAAGACAGGTTAATATAGGGAAAAAGAAGAACCGAGGGCAGCAACAGAGGAGTGAGTGCTTTTACTTGATGGGAAACATTTGAAAGTCAAATGCAGGCTAGATTCAATGATTCAAGAATGAGCTTACTAACTCCTATTCACTTCATCTGCTGGGTATTCCTTTCAAATTGGCCAGGTTTATATAAAATCAGAGAGTAGGGTTTTCTTATTCTACATGCTCTTTTACCTCATCACATCCCACAAATCCTATGAACAACTACATGAGGATTTTGTGAAAGGAAAGTAAGTGACTTTGAAGTAGTTTGCAGCAGGTGATGACCCACAGCCCTGAACCCCAGTCCAGCCCCCTGAATCCTGAAGGGTCTACTGAAGCATGGAAAATACCCTTGTATTAGTGTGCTCCCTTTAAAAATGAATGTATTGAAAAAATAAACAAGAGAGTCAATGCGTTCTGATAAAAAAAAAAAAGAGCAATAATGGAGCACTAGCCTGACCAAATATTAAAATGTGTGAGTGTGTGTGTGTGTGTGTGTTTGTATAAAATAGTGAGACAGCATTGCATGAACAGACAGATTAAAGGAACAGGATAGAAAGTCCAGAAATGAGTAGGAAGTCCAATTCATAGAAAGTCAGATACAAGAAGGGATTCAGTATCGAATAAAGGTGGTATCTCAAATAAATGTAGGAAAGATGGATATTTTAATATACGGTGTTGGACATCTGGGTAACCATATGGGAAACACAAGATTGTATCTATAACTCACATTATGCTAACAGGATAAATTCCACATGGATCAAAAATTTAAATGTTAAAAATGGGGAAATCCTAAAACTATTAGAAGAAAAATGTGGAGAATTTCTTTATCATCTGAAACCAAAAATCATTAAGGAAAAATTGTTAGTCTAACTAAAATTTTATTTTAAAAGCCTGTTTAAGAGAAAAAGTGCTTTAAGCAACAACACAAAACAATTGACATATTGGAAAAAATATTTTCAACTCATATCACAAAAGACTAACCTCCCTAATATATAAAGAGCTTCTAGAAATTCATGAGAAAAAACCCAACAACCCAGAAGAAGAATGAGCAAGGGATGAACAGATGGTTCACAGAAAAGTAAATTAAAATGATTCAAACATATGAGGAGACACTCAACTTCATCAAATTAAGATGCATGCAGATTAAAACTACACTGAAACACAATTTTCCACCAATCAGTAAAAATCCAAAGTAGTGGTACTCTGTTGGTCTGACTGAAGAGAAATAGGTGCTGACATGTACTGCTAGTGGGAGGGTGAATTATTACAACTCCTACGGAGAACAACTTTGCACTATCTATCAAAATTATAAATACATATTATATTTGACCAAGCAATTCCACTTCTTGATATATATATATATACATTTTCTACTACAGCACTTTTAAAAACAATAGTACAAGTATCCTTCTGTGAGAAAGAGGTTAAATATATATTTATGTGATGGAATACTATGCAGCTGTACACAAAAAAAGAGGTAACACTGTATAGACTGATATGGAAAGAGTTCTCTGTTTCATTAATGAGGAAGAAAGGGTTCAGTAAAATATGCCTCCCTTTTGGGTAAATAGATGGGAAATAAAACTCTATACTCACATTGTTGGTATACTCAAAAAGAGACTGGGGATGGACATCTAAGGTATTTCTAACACTAGCCCCCTGAGAGGTGGAGGGTTGGAGGATGAGGACAGGCAGGAGAATTTTAGTCATCCAAAAGAGTGAGTTTCCAAAACTACAGCTGCATGGGATTAGAGGCACAGTCTGGTGTCATGGAATTGACCAGGTTTGGGGCCCAGCTCAGGATCAGACAGACGGCTTTGGCCTCATTATCCCAGAGGGCTTGCCAGCAGCACTGGCCAGCTCTCAGACTACAATACACAGCACATTCCAGAATCAAAGTTGAGAGTGAGAAGATGCCCCAGGAAGCCGTTGGACTAAGACGTGGACTCGAGCCTTCTTCATCCTTTTCCTTTCCTCATTTTGTCCTCCACTGGACCAACAGTTCTCAGCTAGCGGTAATTTTGCCCCAGGTGGCATTTTTGGTTGTCACAAATAGGAATATATATATTTGGCATAAAATGTCAATAGTATTGAAGGTGAAAAACGGCACTAGTGTAAGATACCAGGGAAAGGATGAAACCTGTGAGGCAAAACAGAGGGAAAACGAGGAATCTTGCAACATAAAGAAGATTGAAACCTTTAAACCTGCCCATGTGCCTGAGGTAACGTAGAGGGGAGAGATGGATGATTTTTCTATGCCCTGTATGACAAACACTGTGAAGCTTAATACTGAATAAGGCATAAAGCAGATCTAAAAGCACCGTGCTATAGCTCAAGAATAATAATTAAATTCCTGCATGTATGGGAAATCTCTGTTCAGTGTTGGCACGCCTTGTTATTGCCCATCTCTCTCACAATCACCACGTGGCCTAATTTGCACGAGATACTGTGTTTGGAAACCCTGTGGAGACTCAGCGAAAACAGCACTCCCACTGCAGAAGGGCTGTCTTCTCTCCAAGGTAATTCAGCAGTCGTTAAGGAGTCTTCAATTTACTGCAGAGCAGCTAAAAGGAGGAAGAGCTGTGTGCTGCCTCGCTTGCTAATCTCCAGACCTGTGGGAAGGGGTGCAGGGAAGGGAGGAGAGGGTCGGCTGGAGGAGATGCGTTGAATCACTCGGTGGTAGCGACTGCCTGGACCGAGGCTAGCATTCCAGGCTTCGTTAGCTGACGTTCGGAAGAGCAGGGAATCAATTCCAATGGCAGAAGCAACAAAAATGCATTCTCTTGCCAGGGAAACAATCAGAAAGAATGATAAAAAGTAAGAAAGAATAGATAATCAGCAGAGTGGAAGAGAGAGCCCTGGGGCTCCGAGCTGGCAACCTCCTCATATGAGCAGCAGTGCTCCCAGTGCCTTAATCGGCTTCCCAGTAGTGGCACGGAGGCTGCAATGGGAGCTCAGCGCTGAGAACGAACAAGAGTAGCGCCATGCGTGGGGCATCCTGGGAGTTGGCTTCCCGCAGGGTGTGTGGTATTTATCCAGCACCTGTGGGAAACGGGGTTGCCTTCCCACTTTTCCAAGAGTTTTTTTAGAAAGGAGCTAGCCTGGCCCTCTGCTGTATGGAACTTCACCTTCCTGGAGATTTGGCTTCGTGGGATTTTTCCTGGTTTTCTTTTGGAATTAGCCCAGCACTCAGAGAATTAAATAGTGGCCTTGGTGGAACCTTGCCACTCTCCTTCAGTGGGTTGTCACTGAGTCATCAAGTCGGAGTCTCTTCTTAACTAATTCTTCTTCTGCTGGTTCCAATTATTCCCTCCCCGCACAGACTGTGAAACTCTTCCTGGTACAGAGCAAGGAAGTGGAACTTGTGCCCGGAGAGTAGGAGGATGCCCGAGGCAGGGGGGGAGTCAGTCAAACTCACAGTTCAAAGCCACTCAAACAGTATTTACTAACATATATTTTGGGCACTATTTTACATCCATAGAGAAATACCAGCAACAAAAATCCTTGAAGAATCACGGAAAACAGCATGCTCCTCAAGGAATGAAGAAAGTCTGAACGCACCTGCAATCTTTCCGTCCTTTGAAGTCTCAATGGGAAAAACTTACACACAGAGATCGATTCAGGAATAGCTATATAAATGCCTGGTTAATGAACCAGATTTCTGCTTCCTTGGAATGATCCTAGAAATCAGAAGAGCTTCCATTTGCATCACCCTTAGTATTTTAGACTATTGCCACGTTCCTTACCTTGTTTAATCCTTGCATATCCCTATGAGATTGCTGTAGTATCGCAGTTTAAAGATCAAGAAATCATGGTCCAGAGGGATGATTATAAGTTGCTTAAGATAACAGAGCCAATGACATAGATGATTTTTCTATGCCCTGGTGCTACAGACACTTTGGAGCTACCAGAATGAACCTGGGCAAGCAGCAGCAGCAGAGATCTATTTAGCATCTGCCCTGTGTTAAGCACTTTGTTAAACATTTGTGTTCTTTACTCTCTTTAATGCAAATAACAATCTTGTAATGTGGGTACTGTCATTTTCGACATTAACTAATAACACACCATATATATATATATATATATATATATATATATATATATATATATATATATACTGCAGGAAGGTGGGAGCTCATTAATGAATATTGGTACAACTTGCTTTGCCAGCTGAAAATATACATATATCTCATATTTTTTCTATTAACTGTTTAGGAATTCACATGCACTCATTAATAAAATGTCTAGGATTGTATTCATAGTGAGTCTCACAAACCTACTCAGTTCAAAAGAATCAATCCTCCCTTTGAGTGCCAGGCAGAGAGAAAACTGCAGCGTCTAGCTGGTCCACTCATGTCGTTGATTCTGCGACCGTCCCATAGTATCTATTACTGTCCCTCAGTGTCCTAGTGAACACTTTGACGTTCCCATGGGCCCAAGGTCCAAAAGACAGTTATTCTTTCTGCCAGTGAAGCTTCTGCTGGTCTTGATTCTTGCGGAGGCTGCTGGAAAACCGACCTAGTTGGGCTGTTTAGTTTACATTCACATCCTCAACTACTGATTCCAAAACAGGAGCAATGTGCCTGAGGAGCCTGGGTCTGCAGGGGCATCAGCCTCATCTGCCCACAGCGCCCAAATCAGCTCTTGGCCATGAGTTTCTAGGCCCAAATGACCATACCGGCTCTACCTTCCTTCATGGTAGCTTCCCCTCCAAGGCCTGTGCCGTCCTTTTCTACCAGAGGACCCCTGTCATCCCAATTCCAGCATAGTAGGGAGGTTTTTCTAAGGCTGAAATTCAAAAGGGAGAGGGGTCTTTATCCCTTTACTTCCAAGAAGTTCCTTGGTGCCTGGGTAAATTTCCCTACCTTCTTTCCAGGACCAGTTCCCATTCAGGTGGTATTTAGAGGGTCACTTTTGGGAGACCACACATGGTTCTATATTTTTTCCCTCCAATATAAAGGTACATATTGGCCTTACATTGCCATAACTAATGTAGGCCACCCTAAGTAATTTCACCTAAAATAATTTTTTTTTTAATTTGCTTCAAGGTGACTCTGGCTCTAGGCATAGAAGAACCTGGCATAATTTTCAGAGTCCATCTCACCAGATACCCCTTTACTTCCTGTGGGAATCCATCAACTGGATGATATTGCTAATCACACCAGTGTTATCTGTTCCTCCCAAATCTATCCAGCAGAACAGTTTATATTTCTATCTAAGCTACACCATTTTTCAGATGACTGACATAAAACAGAAATGAAACGTAAATAATTCCAGAAATGAAACATGTAAATAAAACATGTAATAATTATTATCTTAATAACTAACCCATCACTGTGGAAGTCATAGCTCATAAATATCTTGGTTCTATCAACATATGGTTTTGAGATATTAGATGGTGCTGCTGATGCTATGTTTCCTCGTGACACTTTACGAGCAAGCTAAAAATGCACAAATACGTCCAAAACAATGACAGAAAAAAGGTAAACAAATTCCAAACCACAGGAAGCAGGAGATAATCTTGTGTGAAGCTGTGAGCCATTTCATGTAATACAAAGTAACTTCTGTTACTATAGGAGGAACATTGAACACATAAAAAATAAACAAATTACCTTACCAAATAGACTGCATTGAACACAAATGCTCTCTTCTTTTGTGCTCTTGCAACTGACCACCAAAACAAAAGACAATGGATTTTGTTTTAGAGATATAAACCCCAGTGAGACCAAGAAATGCAGAAGGGCATGACAGCATCAGAATTTTGAAAACTGGGAAGATGGAAAAGGCAGCAGGCCCGAGAAAGGTAAATTTAAAATGTGTAGTGGGAAAAGCTGAAAACCAATCTGATTTATATGATGAAACCCCAAAAGTTCTGGAGTTGACAGCACCAAGTACCCCTGGAGGGGGATAAAGAGAGATAGGCTGGCTAAAATAAGGAGAATGAATTGAAAACTAACTAAGAATCAGCTGGATCCTCAGATCCTTCATTCCACAAGCTGGATGACTGAGCCTCCCCACTCTGGAAGAAAATTGGAAGTTTATTCTCTGTAGAAGGTAAAGAGAGAGTCTTCAAACTGGGAGACATTAAACACAGTTAAGGGTAGGGATTCTCCTCACAGTAACTACTAAAGTAGACCTCATGCATATTCATAACCAGTTCCACCTCTAGGAATACACACAACAGCCATTATTTGTAGTCAAGAATGAGAATCAACTCAAAGATTCATCAACAACAGGATGGAGAAAATAACTGTGGCATATTCTTATAACAGAAACTCACAAAAATAATGTTGAATGAAAGAAATCAGACACCAAATGTTACCTATTGTGAGTTTCTAATTATAAAAGTGTTCAGAAAAAGGCAAATTTAATCCACGGTCTTAAAAATCAGGGTAGTGGTTAATCTGGGGGAGGTAGGAGGCCATAGAACCTGGTAGGGGACATTGAAGAACCTTTCGGTTGCTGGCAATTTTCCATTCCTTGAGCTGAGTGCAGTTATATGGGTACGTTCACTTTGTGATAATTTGTTGAGCTGTATACTTCTGATCTTGTTGCTTTTCTGTATGAATATAATACTTCACCAATAAAGTTTATTTTTAAAAAAATATGCCAACTAACAGATCTATAATTGCATATCAAATTCAGAAGACTTGAAGAACCTTATTTTCATTATAGGTAGGGATTTCTTTATAAACTTGCCATCAGTGGAAAGGAAATGGGTAAGGTTGTTGGAAAGGAAATTCTCTTGGTCCAGAAACCTCTACTGAGAGACAAGTTGCACCTAGACTAGGCTGTGACTTCATCTCTTACATCCATCTGTTAGAAGAAGCTTGTTCTCTGTATATTCTAGATTTCTAGCATTAAAAAAACTCCATTTCTTCCTAGATCATTTTGATAAGTAGAATTCTAAGATGTCCCCAAGATTCCAGGCCCCTGGTATACTCACACTTTCTCCTAGTTATTCAATTAAATATCAGTTTACTGAAGTGAAGGAATTTTTCAGATGTAATTAAGTTCTCAGATGATTCGATCTTAAAATTGAGAGATTATCCTGGGTGAACCTGACCTAATGAGGTGAACCCTTTAAAAACAGAGAGTTTTCTGGCTGGTCAAGATGAGAAAATCAGAGAGATTTGTTCCCGCTAGCCTGGAAGAAAGCAAAGCAAACCTCTGTGTGTAAACTGCCTATGGGGTCCATGTGGCCAAGAACTGAGAATATTCTAGGAACTGAGAATGTTCCCTAGGTGAAAGTTAGCAGGAAAATCGGGGCCTCAGTCCTACAACCACAAGGAAGTGAACTTTTCCAACAACCAGTGAGCTTGGAGGAAGACCTGAAGCCCCATATGAAAAGCATAGCTCAGGCCGACAAATTGATTTCAGCCTGGTAAGATCTTGAGCAGCAATCCAGCCACGCCATGCCTGGGCTTCTACCTGCAGAAACTGTTAGATAATAAATTTGTATTGTTTTAAGCCACTAAGTTTGTGATAATTTGTTAGAAAACAGATGATACAGTCATCTTCTCCCAATGCTATTAGCCACCATCTCATTTTCTATGTTATATAAAAGTTACTAATTACTAGTGTGAATGAAAAATATTGCCTGCCATATCAGTAAACAAAGGATGTTGCAGTCATCAAACCATCACATTACAGCCTCCTTGATAGTGAGTCCTGAGGGAGCTCAGGATGGAGGCAGGATGCCTGCCATCTAGCAGTCAACTGCTGCAGCCACCTTCAGTGGTACACCCTGAGGAGACTCAGGATGAGAAAGCAGGGGATACTGGCCTCAAATAGCTGAGGTGCATATCAAAAGAATGATTTCAGTGAGCCCAGACTCTTGCATTTTCCCATAAATAGAAAAGCCCTAAATTCCTTAACTTGAGATATCTGGTTTTCTTTAATTGACATTAATCGTTTGATGTTCTGACTACCTGGTCGTTGTTGCAAAAACTCCTATATATCCTGGCTCCCCACCTTGCCTCTTTGGAGCAGTCTCTCAGAGTGATCTGAGATGCTGTGTCTGGAGCTTAAGTGCTCAGTTTTGTCTGACAAATAAAACATAATTCTCAAGTTTTAGGTTGTGATTTTTTTTCAGTTGACACTAGTTAAGTTGCCCTTTGAAAACTTTCTAAAATTTTCTAATACAAGAGTTGTCATGATTCCTCTTAGTAGCAGATCAATGATGCCCGTATTAGCACCTTAGTAGGGTTTAGAACTCAGCCTGTAAACTCAAATATTAAGAAGGATCAAAGGTAAAATCTAGAAAACAAAAAATAGTATTAAATAAAGTGAACACAAACCTGTTGACCAGCTCTTGAAACATTTGACACGATGAGTAATCTTTGAGAGATGAGTGAGGCAAATGAATAAATAAATAAAATGTGAGTACATTGTCACATAGAATGTGTTTCACTTAAGGAACTAATCATAGAATTTGTTCCAAATGAGGAATAGAGATAAGTTAGATTTTTAAAAGCTTTGCACTAATTTGTGTGTGTCAGAGGCAATAAATGGCAAAGAAGAGAAGGTGGAATCCCCTCGGTCTCTGGGAATGACAAAGTGGGGATGACCATATCCTCCTACAGTCCACTGGGGGGATTTCTTTTGGCACCAAACCATTGTCTTAGGTGCAGTTGTGGTTGGGATCATATGGCAAGTCCTTTGTCTCTGCCATGCTGATTGTGTAATTTGTGCACTTAACTATTCCAGTCTTTGCTGGATCCATACCCTTTTTCTACCACCTATAGGCTGCTTTGTATTTCTGCCCCATCGTTATGATCAATGTGATGCCATATTTCAAAGAACATTATAAGTAGTACTTGAAAACAAACTCCCTACCTGTAATCAAAATAATTTCCAGGGCTTCAAGCATACATATCCTCTATACTAAAATGGGGATTAAGTTAAGAAAAGCTGTATTTTGTAAAACATTGCCCACACAGGTGCTGGCTGAATGCTTGTGGATTTGTGAAAGTAGAGAACTTCATAGTCCTTTGTGGGCTGTGCCAGGGAATTCTGAGAAATTGCCTAAATAAATCAGCACATAATGGGAGAAGGCAAAATGCCTCCAAGGCCTAAAGACACAATGTGCCTTTGACCAGTGCAGACCTTGACTACATCTAAAGAAAATGACTGCAACTGAAGAAAGAAGGAGCCACAAGAGCCACAGAGGTCACACAGGACTAGTTGAGTGAGTGAGAGAGAATGCATTTGGGAGGGAAGAGCAATCTTTTCAGTAAAGAGATGGAACTACGTGGGTGGCAGAGTTATTTCATCTAACTTCCCTAGATTTGAGAGGAGTTGTTTCCCCCCATTAAAATCCCTTCCTCGATTTTATACTCACCAAATGAAATTCTTACTTAAAAAATTTAGATTTTCATATGCCTTTTTATGAATAAAGGATTGTGGATAAATAACTAGTGTTGCAGTTTTCATGTTTAATTGTGACTTTGGTTATCTATAGTGCTTTAAATATCTTACTTTTGCAAATTTACAAAACGATAAGACCACACGTCAGTTCTCTGACAACTTTGTTTCAACCTATGAGGCAGATTCTATTACTGGCACGTTTAACTGATGAGGAAATTGAGACACAGAAGTCAACTTGCCTATGTTTACCCAGTTAGCCAGTCAATGGTACAAGAGCTGGAAGAGACTTTCTAATGGGACTGCATTGAGTTCCTTAATTTGGGAGGAATCAAACCTTCATATTATTGAAACTTCTAATACATGAACATGGTATATGCCTCAATTTATTCTATCTTCTTTAATTTCTCAAAAATGTTTTATTGTTTTCTTGATAGAGGTTTTACACATCTTTAATTCATAGGTATTTAATAGGATTTTTTTGCATTTGTACCTTTAAAATTTTTTTTTTTTTTTTTTTTTTTTTTTTTGCGGTACGCGGGCCTCTCACTGTGTGGCCTCTCCCATTGCGGAGCACAGGCTCCGGACGCGCAGGCTCAGCGGCCATGGCTCACAGGCCCAGCCACTCCGCGGCATGTGGGATCTTCCTGGACCGGGGCACGAACCCATGTCCCCTGCATCGGCAGGCGGACTCTCACCCACTGCGCCACCAGGGAAGCCCTAAAATTTTTAATGTCTAACTGATATTGTTGTTATGCAAAAATACAGTTGCTTTTGTTTTTTTTCTTTACGACAAACTTTTAATATGCTAATATGTGTTGTGGATGATCATAAGATACATATAGCCTTTCCCATACTTAGTTTTCCCCAGGGCTCTTCCTTTGGGAAGCAACTCTTGGAAGTATGTTTGCTCACAACACACTTTGGGAAAAGTGAAATTAATCTCGCTGTCAGTGCAGGTGTTTCAAATGATTATTTTACCCAAATGAAGGCTGTAGATTTTCCTCTGATGAAATTATTTTGTTAGCCTTTACCAGCCTGCCACAATGATTTTTTTTTAATATGTATATATGTCAATCCCAATCTCCCAATTCACCCTCTCCCACTTTCCCCCCTTGGTGTTCATACGTTTGTTCTCTACATCTGTGTCTCTATCTCTGCCTTGCAGACTGGGTCATCTGTACCATTTTTCTAGATACCACATATATACGTTAACATACGATATTTGTTTTTCTCTTTGTGACGTACTTCACTCTGTATGACAGTCCCTAGGTCCATCCTCGTCTCTACAAATGACCCAGTTTCATTCCTTTTTATGGCTGAGTAATATTCCGTTGTATATATGCACCACATCTTTATCCATTTGTCTGTCGATGAGCATTTAAGTTGCTTCCATGACCTGGTAATTGTAAATAGTGCTGCAATGAACATTGGAGTGCATGAGTCTTTTTGAATTATGGTTTTCTCTGGGCAAATGCCCAGTAGTGGGATTGCTGGGTCATATGGTAATTCTATTTTTAGTTTTTTAAGGAACCTCCATAGTGGCTGTATCAATTTACATTCCCACAAACAGTGAAAGAGGGTTCCTTTTTCTCCACCCCCTCTCCAACATTTGTTGTTTGTAGATTTTCTGGTGATGCCCATTGTAACTGGTGTGAGGTGATACCTCATTGTAGTTTTGATTTGCAATTCTCTAATAATTAGTGATATTGAGCAGCATTTCATGTGCCTCTTGGCCTTCTGCATGTCTTCTTTGGAGAAATGTCTATTTAGGTCTTCTGCCCATTTTTGGATTGGGTTTTTTTTTTTTTTTTTTTTTTTTAATATTGAGCTGCATGAGCTGCCTGTATATTGTGGAGATTAATCCTTTGACTGTTGATTAATTTGCAAATATTTTCTCCCATTCTGATTGTAGTCTTTTCATCTTGTTTATAGTTTCCTTTGTTGTGCAAAAGCTTTGAAGTTTCATTAGGTCCCATTTGTTTATTTTTGTTTTTACTTCCATTACTCTAGGAGGTGGGTCAAAAAAGATATTGGCTGTGATTTATGCCAAAGAGTGTTCTTCCTATGTTTTCCTCTAAGAGTTTTATAGTGTCCATTCTTACATTTAGATCTTTAATCCATTTTGAGTTTATTTTTCTGTATAGTATTAGGGAGTGTTCTAATTTCATTCTTTTACAAGTAGCTGTCCACTTTTCCCAGCACCACTGATTGAAGAGACTGTCTTTTCTCCATTGTATATCCTTGCCTCCTTTGTCATAGATTAGTTGATCATATATGCGTGGGTTTATCTCTGGGCTTTCTATCCTGTTCCATTCATCTATATTTCTGTTTTTGTGCCAGTACCATATTGTCTTGACTACTGTAGCTTTGTAGTATAGTCTGAAGTCAGGGAGTCTGATTCCTCCAGATCCGTTTTTTTCCCTCAAGATTGCTTTCACTACTAGGGTAGGTTTATTCCTATGTATTTTATTATTTTTGTTACAAGGGTGAATGGGATTGTTTCATTAATTTCTCCTTCTTATCTTTTATTGTTAGTGTATAGAAATGCAAGAGATTTCTGTGCATTAATTTTGTATCTTGAACTTTACCAACTTCAATGATTAGCTCTAGTAGTTTTCTGGTGACATCTTTAAGATTATCTATGTATAGTATCAAGTCATCTACAAACAGTGACAGTTTTACTTCTTTTCCAATTTGTATTCCTTTTATTTCTTTTTCTTCTCTGTTTGCCATGGCTAGGACTTCTAAAACTGTGTTGAATAGTAGCAGTGAGTGGAGATCTTTGTCTTGTCCCTGATCTTAGAAGAAATGCTTTCAGTTTTTCACCATTGAGAATGGTGTTTGCTGTGGGTTTGTGGTATATGGCCTTTATTATGTTGAGGTAGGTTCCCTCTACACCCACTTTTTGGAGAGTTTTTATCATAAACCGGTGTTGAATTTTGTCAAAAGCTTTTTCTGCATCTAATGAGATGATCATATGGTTTTTATTCTTCAATTTATTAATATGGTGTATCACATTGATTAATTTGCATATATTGAAGAATCCTTGCATCCCTGGGATAAATCCCACTTGCTCATGGTGTATGATCCTTTTAATGTGTTGTTGGATTCTGTTTGCTGGTATTTTGCTGAGAATTTTTGCAATTATATTCATCAGTCATATTGGTTTTTAATTTTCTTTTTTTCCAGTATCTTTGTCTGGTTTTGGTATGAGGGTGATGGTGGCCTCATAGAATGAGTTTGGGAGTGTTACTTCTTCTGCAATTTTTTGGAAGAGCTTGAGAAGGATGGGTGTTAGCTCTTTTCTAAATGTTTGATAGAATTCACCTGTGAAGCCATCTCATCCTAGACTTTGGTTTGTTTTAATTGATGTTTCAATTTCATTACTTGTGATTTGTCTGTTCATATTTTCTATTTCTTCCTTGTTTTAGTCTCAGAAGGTTGTGCTTTTATAAGATATGTCCATTTCTTCCAGGTTGTCCATTTAATTGACATATAGTTGCGTGTAGTAATCTCTCATGATTCTTTGTATTTCTACAGTGTCAGTTGTTACTTCTCCTTTTTCATTTCTAATTCTGTTGATTTGAGTCTTCTCCATTTTTTCTTGATGAGTCAGGCTAATGGTTTATCAATTTTGTTTATCTTCTCAAAGAACCAGCTTTTGGTTATATTGATCTTTGTTATCATTTCTTTCATTTCTTTTTAATTTATTTCTGATCTGATCTTTATGATTTCTTTCCTTCTACTAACTTTGGAGGTTTTTTTTTTTTTTGTTCTTCTTTCTCTAATTCCTTTAGGTGTAAGGTTAGGCTGTTTATTTGAGATGTTTTCTGTTTCTTGAGGTAGGATTATATTGCTATAAACTTCCCTCTTAGAACTGCTTCTGTTATATCCCATAGGATTTGGGTCATCGTGTTTTCATTGTCATTTGTTTCTAGGTATTTTTTGATTTCCTCTTTGATTTCTCCAATAATCTATTGGTTATTAAGTAGTGTATTGTTTAGCCTGCATGTGTTTGTTAGTTTTACAGATTTTTTCCTGTAATTGATATCTTGTCTCAGAGCATTGTGGTCAGAAAAGATACTTGATACAACTTCAATTTTCTTAAAATTCTTAAAGGCTTGATTTTTGACCCAAGATATGATCTATCCTGGAGGATGTTCCATGAGCACTTGAGAAGAAAGTGTATTCTGTTGTTTTTCAATAGAATATCCTATATATATCAATTAAATACATCTTGCTTAATATGTCATTTAAAGCTCGTGTTTCCTTATTTATTTTCATTTTGGATGATCTGTCCATTGCTGAAAGTGGGGTATTAAAGTCCCCTACTATGATTGTGTTACTGTCAATTTCCAATTTTATGGCTGTTAGCATTTGCCTTATGTATTGAGGTGCTTGTATGTTGGGTGCATACATATATATGATTGTTATATCTTCTTATTGGATTGATCCCTTGATCATAGTGTAGTGTCCTCTTTGTTGCTTGTATGAATCTTTATTTTAAAATCTATTTTTTTCTGATAGGAGAATTGCTACTCCAGCTTTCTTTTGGTTTCCATTTGCATGGAATGTCCTTTTCCATCCCCTCACTTTCACTCTGTATGTGTCCCTAGGTCTAAAGTGGCTCTCTTGTAGACAACATATATATATAGGTCTTGTTTTTGCATCCATTCAGCCAGTCTATGTCTTTTGGCTGCAGCATTTAATCCATTTACATTTAAGGTAATTATCAATACGAATGTTCCTATTACCATTTTCTTAATTGTTTAGAGTTTGTTATTGTAGGTGTTTTCCTTCTCTGGTGTTTTCTTCCTAGAGAAGTTCCTTTAGCATTTGTTGTGAAGCTGGTTTGGTGGTTCTGAATTCTCTTAGCTTTTGCATGTCTGTAAAGTTCTTAATTTCTACATTGAATCTGAATGAGATCCTTGCTGGTTAGAGTAATCTCGGTTGTAAGGTTTCCCCTTTCATCACTTTAAATATGTCCTGCTACTCCCTTCTGGCTTGCAGAGTTTCTGCTGAAAGATCAGCTGTTAACTTCATGGGGATTCCCTTGTATGTTATTTGTTGTTTTTCCCTACTGCTTTTAATGGTTTTTTTCTTTATATTTAATTTTTGATAGTTTGATTAATATGTGTCTCAGCGTGTTTCTCCTTGAATGTATCCTGTATGGGACTCTCTGTGCTTCCTGGACTTGATTGACTATTTCCCTTCTCATATTAGGGAAGTTTTCAACTACAATCTCTTCAAATATTTTCTCAGTCCCTTTCTTTTTCTCTTCTTCTTCTGGGACCCCTATAATTTGAATGTTGGTGTGTTAAATAGTTTCACAGAGGTCTCTAATACTGTCCTCAATTCTCCCCATTCTTTTTTCTTTATTTGGCTCTAAAGTAGTTATTTCCACTATTTTATCTTCCAGGTCACTTATCCATTCTTCTGCCTCAGTTATTCTGCTAGTGTTCCCTTCTAGAGAATTTTAACTTTCATTTATTGTTTTGTTCATCATTGTTTGCTTGCTCTCTAGTTCTTCTAGGTCCTTGTTAAACGTTTCTTGTATTTTCTCCATTCTATTTCCAAGATTTTGGATCATCTTTACTATTGTTACTCTGAATTCTTTTTCAGGTAGACTGCCTATTTCCTCTTCATTTGTTTGGTCTGGTGGTTTTTACCTTGCTCCTTCATCTGCTGTGTGTTTCTCTGTCTTCTCATTTTGTTTCACGTACTGTGTTTGGGGTCTCCTTTTCACAGGCTGCATGTTGGTATTTCCCATTGTTTTTGGTGTCTGTCTCTAGTGGCTAAGTTTGGTTCAGTAGGCTGTGTAGGCTTCCTGGTGGATGAGCCTGGATCTTGTCTTTCTGGTGGGCAGGACCATGTCTGATGGTGTGTTTTGGGGTGTCTCTGACCTTATTATGATTTTAGGCAGTCTCTATCCTAATGGGTGGGGTTGTGTTGTTGTCTTGCTAGTTGTTTGGCATAGGGTGTTCAGCACTTGAGCTTGCTGGTCGTTGAGTGGAGCTGGGTCTTGGTGTTGAGATGGACATCTCTGGGAGAGCTTTCACTGTTTGATATTATGTGGAGCTGGGAGGTCTCTGGTGTACCAATGTCCTGAACTCAGCTCTCCTACCTCAGAGGCACAGGTCTGACACCTGGCAGGAGGACTAAGACCCTGTCAGACACACGGCTCAGAAGAAAAGGGAGAAAAAAACAAGGGGGATTCCCTGGTGGCACAGTGGTTGAGAGTCCGCCTGCCAATGCAGGGGACATAGGTTCGCGCCCTGGTCTGGGAAGATCCCACATGCCATGGAGCAGTTGGGCCCATGAGCCATAACCGCTGAGCCTGCGCATCTGGAGCCTGTTCTCCACTATGGGAGAGGCCACAACAGTGAGAGGCCCGTGTACCACAAAAAAAAAAAAAAAAAGGAAAGAAAGAAAAAATAAATTTATTAAAATAAAAAATAATTATTAAAAATAGAAAAAAATTTAATGTAATAAGAAAAAGAAAAAGAAAGAAAAAAAAAGGAAAGAAGAGAGCAACCAAACCAAAAAACAAATCCACCAATGATAACAAATGCTAACAATTATACTAAAATAAAACAAAACAGGCAAACAGAGCCCTAGGACAAATGGTAAAAGCAAAGCTATACAGGCAATATCACACAAAGAAGCATACAGATACACACTCACAGAAAGAGAAAAAGGAAAAAACATACATCCATCTATCTATCTATCTATCTACCTATCTATCTATCTATCTATCTATATATATATAAAGGAGGAAGAGAGCAACCAAATCAATAAACAAATCTACCAATTATAATAAACTCTAAATACTAAACTAAGATAGACATAAATCCAGGAAAAAATTAGATGCAGAGAGCAAACCCCAAGTCTCCAGTTGCTCCCAAAGTCCACTGCCTCAGTTTTGGGATGATTTGTTGTCTATTCAGGTATTGCACAGATGCAGGGTACATCAAGTTGATTGTGGAGATTTAATTCACTGCTCCTGAGGCTGCTGGGAGAATTTTCCCTTTTTCTTCTTATTTGCAGAGCTTGTGGGATTCAGCTTTGGGTTTGGCCCCACCTCTGCATGTAGGTCACCTGTGGGCATTTGATCTTCACTCAGACAGGACAGGGTTAAAGCAGCAGCTGATTAGGGGGCTCTGCCTCACTCAGGCCGGAGGCAGGGAGGGGTACAGAATGCGGGGCGAACCTGCGGTGGCAGAGGCCATCTCGACGTTGCAATAGCCTGAGGCTCGCCATGTGTTCTTCTGGGGAAGTTGTCCCTGGATCACAGGACCCTGGCAGTGGCGGGCTGCAGAGGCTCCTGGGAGGGGAGGTGTGGATATTGACCTGTGCTTGCACACAGGCTTCTTGGTGGCTGCAGCAGCAGCCTTAGTGTTTCATACCCATCTCTGGTGTCCATGTTAATAGCCACGGCTCATGCCCAACTCTGGAGCTCGTTTAGGTGGTGCTCTGAATCTCCTCTCCTCTCGCACCCCAAAAAAATGGTCTCTTGCCATTGTTCCAGACATTTTCCCAGACTCCTTCTTGGCTAGCTTTGGCACACTAGCCCCTTGAATGTTGTGTTCACGCAGCCAAGCCCAGTCTTCTCCCTGGGATCTGACCTTAGAAGTGTGAGCCTCAGCTCCCAGCACCCACCCATCCCAGCTGGGGAGCAGATAAGCCTCTCAGTCTTGTGAGTGCTGGTTGGCACTGATCCTCTGTGTGGGAATCTCTCCGCTTTTCCCTCTGCACCCCTGTTGCTGTGCCTCCTCTGTGACTTTGAATCTTCCCCCTCCCGCCCAGCTTCTGTCTCCACCAGTGATGGGGCTTCCTAGTGTTTGGAAACTTTTCCACCTTCACAGCTCCCTCCCCAAGGTGAAGGTTCCATCCCTATTCTTTTGTCTCTGTTTTTTCTTTTTTCTTTTGCCCTACCCAGGTATGTGGGGAGTTTCTTTCCTTTTGGGAAGTCTGAGGTCTTCTGCCAACATTCAGTAGGTGTACTGTAGGAGTTGTTCCACATGTAGATGTATTTCTGATGTATTTGTGGGGAGGAAAGTGATATCCACGTCTTACTCCTCCACCATCTTTAAGATCTCTCTGAGAAGTTCCTTTAGCATTTGTTGTGGAGCTGGCTTGGTGGGGCAGAATTCTCTTAGCTTTTGCTTGTCTGTAAAGCTTTTGATTTCTCCATCTAATCTGAATGAGATCCTTGCTGGGTAGAGTAATCTTGGTTGTAGTTTCTTCCCTTTCATCACTTTAAGTATATCTTGCCGTACGCATCTAGCTTGTAGAGTTTCTGCTGAGAAATCAGCTGTTAAACTTATGGGAGTTCCCTTGTATGTTTTTTGTTGTTTTTCCCTTGTTGTTCTAATAATTTTTCTTTGTCTTTAATTTTTGTCAATTTGATTATTATGTGTCTTGGCCTGTTTCTCCTTGGGTTTATCCTGCTTGGGACTCTCTGTGCTTCCTGGACTTGCGTGGCTATTTCCTTTCCCATGTTAGGGAAGTTTTCGACTATAATCTCTTCAAATATTTTCCCAGGTCCTTTTCCTCTCTTCTCCTTCTGGGACCCCTATGATGCGAATGTTGGTGTGTTTAATGTTGTCCCTGAAGTCTCTTCGGCTGTCTTCATTTCTTTTCATTGTTTTTTCTTTATTTTGTTCTGTGTCAGTGAATTCCACCATTCTGTCTTCCAGGTCAGTTATCCATTCTTCTGCCTCAGTTATTCTGCTATTGATTCCTTCTAGTGTATATTTCATTTCAGTTATTGTATTTTTCATCTCTGTTTGTTTGTTCTTTAATTCTTCTAGGTCTTTGTTAAACATTTCTTGTATCTTTTCAATCTTTGCCTCCATTCGTTTTCCGAGGTCCTGGATCATCTTCACTATCATTATTCTGAATTCTTTTTCTGGAAGGTTGCCTATCTCCACCTCATTTAATTGTTTTTCTGGGGTTTTATCTTGTTCCTTCATCTGGTACATTGTCCTCTGCATTTTCATTTTGTCTGTCTTTCTGTGAATGTGATTTTCATTCCACAGGCTGCAAAATTGTAGTTCATCTTGCTTCTGCTGTCAGCCCTCTGGTGGATGAGGTTATCTAAAAGGCTTGTGCAAGCTTCCTGATGGAAGGGACTGGTGGTGGGTATAGCTGGGTGTTGCATTGGTGGGTGTTTCTTTAATCTGCTTGTCTGCTGATGGTGGGGCTTGGTTCCCTCTCTGTTGGTTGTTTGACCCAAGGTGACCCAGCACTGAAGCAGACTCCACCAGGTCTTTTGTGGAGCTAATGGCGGGCTCTGGGAGGGCTCATGACAAGGAGTACTTCTGAGAACTTCTACTGCCTGTGTCCTTGTCCCTGCAGCAAGCCACAGCCACTCCCTGCCTCTGTAGGAGACCCCCCAACACTAGCAGGTAGGTCTGGTTCAGTCTCCTGTGGGAGTCACTGCTCTTTTCCCTGAGTCCTGATGTGTACACTACTTTGTGTGCCCTCCAAGAGTGGAGTCTCTGTTTCCCCAAGTCCTGTCAAATTCCTGCGGTCAAATCCTGCTAGCTTTCACAGTCTGATTCTCTGAGAATTCTTCCTCCTGTTGCCGGACCCCCAGGTTGGGAAGCCTGACGTGGGGTTCCGAACCTTCATTCCAGTGGGTAGACTTCCGTGGTATAAGCGTTCTCCAGTTTGTGAGTCACCCATCCAGCGGTTATGGGATTTGATTTTATTGTGATTGCACCCCTCCTACTGTCTCATTGCAGTGTCTCCTTTGTCTTTGGATGGGGGGTATCTTATTGGTGAGTTCCAGTGTCTTCCTGTTGATGATTGTTCAGCAGTTAGTTGTGATTCTGGTGCTCTTGCAAGAGGGGGTCTACAGTTGCTTTTAGATAGAGATCTTATATCCAGCAATGTTGTTATACTCCCTTACTACTTCTAATGGCCTTTGGGTAGATTTGTTTGGGTTTTCTGCATACCCAAATGAGCCACCTGTGCATAAAAATTTTACTTCTTCTTTTTTAATGTTCATCTCTTTTGTTTCTTTCTCTTGTATTGTTACACTGGCTAAGACCTTGAGTACAATTTTGACTAGCAGGCATTCCTATCTCATACCTGATCTCCCCATTAATTTTGTTGTAAGATATTTATAAATGGCCTTTACCAGATTAAGGAAGTTTTCGTTTTTCTTAATTTGCTAATGACTTTTATTTTGAATAAATATTATATTTCCATAAAGGCAATTAAGCTTCCATTGAGATATTCATGTGATTTTTCTTCCCTATACTGTTAATGTTTTGAACTACACTGATTAATTTCAAAGGTTAATTTGAGACCTAGAATTCTTGGAATAAACCCAACTTGTTCATGCTATATATTATTAGATTTGATTTGCTAATACTCTGTTTAATATTATTACATTTATAATCATGAGAAATTGCAATTTTTTCTTTCTTGCAATGTCCTTGTTAGATTTCAGGATCGGAATTTTAATAGCTTTGTAAAGCAAGTTGGTAACTACCCCCTCCACTTTTATTTGCTGAAGGATTTGTGAAAGATTGATACCCTTTCTTCATTAATTGCTTGGAAAATTTTCTTTGTGAAGCCTTTTGGATCTGGAATATTTGTGTTAGGAGTAGATTTACCATAAAGCTATTATACTGCCTTACCAAGTATCCTAATACAAAGGTACAGTTTGTAATCTTATCCTATGGCACCTAGCACCAAAAGGAAACAAATGTGGAACTTGAAGCTGATATGTGGAAAATTCTCCCATCATCCATCAGATACATAGATTGTAAACAGAGAACATAGTTTTTCTCAATGAGTAGTCAAAATAAAAGTCCTCCCCTGTCAGGAATATACTTGATAATGCCCTGAAATCTTTTTTTTTTTTTTTTTTTTTTTTTTTTTTTGGCGGTACGTGGGCCTCTCACTGTTGTGGCCTCTCCCGTTGCGGAGCGCAGGCTCGGCGGCCATGGCTCACGGGCCCAGCCGCTCTGCGGGATGTGGGATCTTCCCGGACTGGGGCACGAACCCGTGTCCCCTGCATCGGCAGGCAGACTCTCAACCACTGCGCCACCAGGGAAGCCCTGCCCTGAAATCTTATAACTCACATATTAAAGAAAATTGGTAAAAGTTTCTCCCAAATTTGACAATAATTCTAAAAAGTTTATGTGGTATTAAAATAATGAGTTATAAATATGAAACCTTGATAACCTATCAGAAATAAAATGACAATTTGCTCAACTAGAAAAAAGATTCAAATAATCTTATTCTCAGATTACAGAAATGATATTACAAAATTATTATTATTTATAAAGGTGATCAAAGTGTTTAAGACAGATGATATAGAACAAAATTATTAGAAGTGTATCAGGCATCTAATTAGTAAAAGTGATATATTATTTTTCTGGATGTGGTTTTATTCTGATACTGGGCAGTTTTTGTAACCTATATTTTCTTGTGATTTATTTTTTCATCCAAAGAAATTTTCAATTTGGTACTTCTAATTTTGTATTTTTTTCCTTAAATAAGGTCTTCAAAGTTGTGTAAATATTGGGTCTCACAAAACCTAGTCCAGTCTCTGATTTATGGTAAAATTTAAAATGATGGATTAGCTTATTTGGTAACTATGTAATGCTTCAGATATTTTTCTTCCTATGAAAAGTCCCACTTTGCTAAGAAATTGCTGATTTCATCTAAATATTTTTTGGCAGAAACTTCTTTGTAATATTATTATGATTATTATTTTTTGTTAGTTTCTGTTTTATAATAAAGTGAATCAGTTATACATATACATATGTTCCCATATCTCTTGCTTCTTGCATCTCCCTCCCTCCCACCCTCCCTATCCCACCCCTCTAGGTGGTCACAAAGCACAGAACTCATCTCCCTGTGCTATGCGGCTTCTTCCCACTAGCTATCTATCTTACATTTGGTAGTGTATATATGTCCATGCCACTCTCTTACTTTGTCACAGCTTACCTTTCCCCCTCCCCATTTTCTCAAGTCCATTCTCTAGTAGGTCTGTCTTTATTCCTGTCTTACCCCCTAGGTTCTTCATGACATATTTTTTCTTAAATTCCATATATATGTGTTAGCATACAGTATTTGTATTTCTCTTTCTGACTTACTTCACTCTGTATGACAGACTCTAGGTCCATCCACCTCATTACAAATAGCTCTATTTCGTTTCTTTTTATGGCTAATATTCCATTGTATATATGTGCCACATCTTCTTTATCCATTCATCCAATGAAGGACACTTAGGTTGTTTCCATCTGTGGGCTATTGTAAATAGAGCTACAATGAACATTTTGGTACATGACTCTTTTTGAATTATGGTTTTCTCAGGGTATATGCCCAGTAGTGGGATTGCTGGGCCATACGGTAGTTCTATTTGTAGTTTTTAAGGAACCTCCATACTGTTCTCTGCAGTGGCTGTATCAATTTACATTCCCACAAACAGTGCAAGAGGGATCCCTCTTCTCCACACCCTATCCAGCATTTATTGTTTGTAGATATTTTGAGGATGGCTGTTCTGACTGGTGTGAGGTGATACCTCATTGAAGTTTTGACTTGCATTTCTCTAATGATTAGTGATGTTGAGCATTCTTCCATGTGTTTGTTGGCAGTCTGTATATCTTCTTGGAGAAATGTCTATTTAGGTCTTTTGCCCATTTTTGATTGGGTTGTTCGTTTTTGTTATTGAGCTGTATGAGCTGCTTATAAATTTTGGAGATTAATCCTTTGTAAGTTGCTTCATTTGCAAATATTTTTTTCCCATTCTGGGGGTTGTGTTTTGGTCTTCTTTATGGTTTCCTTTGCTGTGCAAAGTTTCATTAGGTCCTATTTGTTTATTTTTATTTCCATTTCTCTAGGAGGTGGGTCAAAAAGGATCTTGCTGTGATTTATGGCATAGAGTGTTCTGCCTATATTTTCCTCTAAGAGTTTGATAGTCTTTGGCCTTACATTTAGGTCTTTAATCCATTTTGAGCTTATTTTTGTGTATGGTGTTAGAGAGTGATCTAATCTCATACTTTGACATGTACCTGTCCAGTTTTCCCAGCACCACTTATTGAAGAAGCTGTCCTTTCTCCACTGTATATTCCTGCCTCCTTTATCAAAGATAAGGTGACCATATGTGCGTGGGTTTATCTCTGGGACTTCTATCCTGTTCCATTGATCTATATTTCTGTTTTTGTGTCAGTACCATCCTGTCTTGATTACTGTAGCTTTGTAGTATAGTCTGAGGTCAGAGAGCCTGATTCATCCAGCTCCATTTTTCATTCTCAGTATTGCTTTGACTATTCAGGGTCTTTTGTGTTTCCATACAAATTGTGAAATTTTTTGTTCTAGTTCTGTGAAAAATACCAGTGGTAGTTTGATACAGATTGTATTGAATCTGTAGATTGCTTTGGGTAGTAGAGTCATTTTTGCAATGTTGATTCTTCCAGTCCAAGAACATGGTATATCTCTCCATCTATTTGTATCATTTTTTAAAAAAAAAATCAAAAATAGCAATTCTTGTTTTATTTAGATTAATGAAGAATGACAACAAATAACACACATAGGTAGTCACTAAACCCAGCCTCCCAACACATTTCATCATATTGAATAACTAGTTTTTTTTTTTTTTTTAAACATCTTTATTGGGGTATAATTGCTTTACAATGGTGTGTTAGTTTCTGCTTTACAACAAAGTGAATCAGCTATACATATACATATGTTCCCATATGTCTTCCCTCTTGCATCTCCCTCCCTCCCACTCTCCCCATCCCAACCCTCCAGGCCGTCACAAAGCACCGAGCTAATATCCCTGTGCCTTGCGGCTGCTTCCCCCTAGCTATCTACCTTACTATGTTTGTTAGTGTGTATATGTCCATGACTCTCTCTCGCCCTGTCAAAACTCACCCTTCCCCCTCCCCATATCCTCAAGTCTGTTCTCCAGTAGGTCTGCGTCTTTATTCCTGTTTTACCCCTAGGTTCTTCGTGACATTTTTTTTTCCCTTAAATTCCATATATATGTGTTAGCATACGGTATTTGTCTTTTTCTTTCTGACTTACTTCACTCTGTATGACAGACTCTAGGTCTATCCATCTCATTACAAATAGCTCAATTTCATTTCTTTTTAAGGCTGAGTAATATTCCATTGTGTATATGTGCCACATCTTCTTTATCCATTCATCTGATGATGGGCGCTTAGGTTGTTTCCATCTCCGGGCTATTGTAAATAGAGCTGCAATGAACATTTTGGTACATGACTCTTTTTGAATTTTGGTTTTCTCAGGGTATATGCCCAGTAGTGGGATTGCTGGATCATATGGTAATTCTATTTGTAGCTTTTTAAGGAACCTCCATACTGTTCTCCATAGTGGCTGAACCAATTCACATTCCCACCAGCAGTGCAAGAGTGTCCCCTTTTCTCCACACCCTCTCCAGCATTTATTGTTTCTAGATTTTTTGATGATGGCCATTCTGACTGGTGTGAGATGATATCTCATTGTAGTTTTGATGTGCATTTCTCTAACGATTAATGATGTTGAGCATTCTTTCATGTGCTTGTTGGCATTCTGTATATCTTCTTTGGAGAAATGTCTATTTAGGTCTTCTGCCCATTTTTGGATGGGGTTGTTTGTTTTTTTGTTATTGAGCTGCATGAGCTGCTTGTAAATTTTGGAGATTAATCCTTTGTCAGTTACTTCATTTGCAAATATTTTCTCCCATTCTGAGGGTTGTCTTTTGGTCTTGGTTATGGTTTCCTTTGCTGTGCAAAAGCTTTGAAGTTTCATTAGGTCCCATTTGTTTATTTTTGTTTTTATTTCCATTACTCTAGGAGGTGGGTCAGAAAGGATCTTGCTGTGATTTATGTCATAGAATGTTCTTCCTATGTTTTCCTCTAAGAGTTTGATCATTTCTGGCCTTACATTTAGGTCTTTAATCCATTTTGAACTTATTTTTGTGTATGGTGTTAGGGAGTGATCTAATCTCACACTTTTACATGTACCTGTCCAGTTTTCCCAGCACCATTTATTGAAGAGGCTGTCCTTTCTCCACTGTACATTCCTGCCTCCTTTATCAAAGATAAGGTGTCCGTATGTGCGTGGGTTTATCTCTGGGCTTTCTATCCTGTTCCACTGATCTATCTTTCTGTTTTTGTGCCAGTACCATACTGTCTTGATTACTGTTGCTTTGTAATATAGTCTGAAGTCAGGGAGCCTGATTCCTCCAGCTCCTTTTTTCGTTCTCAAGATTGCTTTGTCTATTCGGGGTCTTTTGTGTTTCCATACAAACTGCGAAATTTTTTGTTCTAGTTCTGTGAAAAATGCCAGTGGTAGTTTGATAGGGATTGCATTGAATCTGTAGATTGCTTTGGGTAGTAGAGTCATTTTCACAATGTTGATTCTTCCTATCCAAGAACATGGTATATCTCTCCATCTATTTGTATCATCTTTAATTTTTTTCATCAGTGTCTTATAATTTTCTGCATACAGGTCATTTGTCTCCTTAGGTAGGTTTATTCCTAGATATTTTATTCTTTTTGTTGCAATGGTAAATGGGAGTGCTTTCTTGATTTCACTTTCAGATTTTTCATTATTAGTATACAGGAATGCCAGAGATTTCTGTGCATTAATTTTGTATCCTGCTACTTTACCAAATTCATTGATTAGCTCTAGTAGTTTTCTGGTAGCATCTTTAGGATTCTCTATGTATAGTATCATGTCATCTGCAAACAGTGACAGCTTTACTTCTTCTTTTCTGATTTGGATTCCTTTTATTTCCTTTTCTTCTCTGATTGCTGTGGCTAAAACTTCCAAAACTATGTTGAATAAGAGTGGTGAGAGTGGGCAACCTTGTCTTGTTCCTGATCTTAGTGGAAATGCTTTCAGTTTTTCACCATTGAGGATGATGTTTGCTGTGGGCTTCTCATATATGGCCCTTATTATGTTGAGGAAAGTTCCCTCTATGCCTACTTTCTGGAGGGTTTTTATCATAAATGGGTGTTGAATTTTGTCGAAAGCTTTCTCTGCATCTATTGAGATGATCATATGGTTTTTCTCCTTCAATTTGTTAATATGGTTTATCACATTGATAGATTTGCGTATATTGAAGAATCCTTGCATTCCTGGAATAAACCCCACTTGATCATGGTGTATGATCCTTTTAATGTGCTGTTGGATTCTGTTTGCTAGTATTTTGTTGAGGATTTTTGCATCTATGTTCATCAGTGATATTGGCCTGTAGTTTTCTTTCTTTGTGACATCCTTGTCTGGTTTTGGTATCAAGGTGATGGTGGCCTCGTAGAAGGAATTTGGGAGTGTTCCTCCCTCTGCTATATTTTGGAAGAGTTCGAGAAGGATAGGTGTTAGCTCTTCTCTAAACGTTTGATAGAATTCACCTGTGAAGCCATCTGGTCCTGGGCTTTTGTTTGTTGGAAGATTTTTAATCACAGTTTCAATTTCAGTGCTTGTGATTGGTCTGTTCATATTTTCTATTTCTTCCTGATTCAGTCTTGGCAGGTTATGCATTTCTAAGAATTTGTCCATTTCTTCCAGATTGTCCATTTTATTGGCATAGAGTTGCTTGTAGTAATCTCTCATGATTTTTTTTATTTCTGCCGTGTCAGTTGTTACTTCTCCTTTTTCATTTCTAATTCTATTGATTTGAGTCTTCTCCCTTTTTTTCTTGATGAGTCTGGCTAGTGGTTTATCTATTTTGTTTATCTTCTCAAAGAACCAGCTTTTAGTTTTATTGATCTTTGTTATCGTTTCCTTCATTTCTTTTTCATTTATTTCTGATCTGATTTTTATGATTTCTTTCTTTCTGCTAGCTTTGGGGTTTTTTTGTTCTTCTTTCTTTAATTGCTTGAGGTGCAAGGTTAGGCTGTTTATTCGAGATGTTTCCTGCTTCTTAAGGTGGGTTTGTATTGCTATAAACTTCCCCCTTAGAACTGCTTTTGCTGCATCCCATAGGTTTTGGGTCGTTGTGTCTCCATTGTCATTTGTTTCTAGGTATTTTTTAATTTCTTCTTTGATTTCTTCAGTGATCACTTCATTATTAAGTAGTGTATTGTTTAGCCTCCATGTGTTTGTATTTTTTACAGATCTTTTCCTGTAATTGATATCTAGTCTCATGGCGTTGTGGTCGGAAAAGATACTTGATACAATTTCAGTTTTCTTAAATTTACCAAGGCTTGATTTGTGACCCAAGATATGATCTATCCTGGAGAATGTTCCATGAGCACTTGAGAAAAATGTGTATTCTGTTGTTTTTGGATGGAGTGTCCTATAAATATCAATTAAGTCCATCTTGTTTAATGTATCTTTTAAAGCTTGTGTTTCCTTATTTATTTTCATTTTGGATGATCTGTCCATGGGTGAAAGTGGGGTGTTAAATTCCCCTACTATGAATGTGTTACTGTCGATCTCCCCTTTTATGGCTGTTAGTATTTGCCTTATGTATTGATTTGCTCCTATGTTAGGTGCATAAATATTTACAATTGTTATATTCTTTTCTTGGATTGATCCCTTGTTCATTATGTACTGTCCTTCTTTGTCTCTTTTAGTAGTCTTTATTTTAAAGTCTATTTTGTCTGATATGAGAATTGCTACTCCGGCTTACTTTTGGTTTCCATTTGTATGGAATATCTTTTTCCATCCCCTTACTTTCAGTCTGTATGTGTCTCTAAGGTCTGAAGTGGGTTTCTGGTAGACAGCATATATATGGGTCTTGTTTTTGTATCCATTCAGCCAATCTGTGTCTTTTGGTGGAAGCATTTAGTCCATTTACTTTTAAGGTAATTATCAATATGTATGTTCCTATTCCCATTTTTTAAATTGTTTTGGGTTCATTATTGTAGGTCTTTTCCTTCTCTTGTGTTTCTTGCCTAGAGAAGTTCCTTTAGCATTTACTGTAAAGCTGGTTTGGTGGTGCTGAACTCTGTCAGCTTGTCTGTAAAGGTTTTAATTTCTCTATCAAATCGAATGAGATCCTTGCTGGGTAGAGTAATCTTGGTTGCAGATTTTTCTCCTTCATCTCTTTAAATATGTCCTGCTAGTCCCTTCTGGATTGCAGAGTTTCTGCTGAAAGATCAGCTGTTAACTTTATGGGGATTCCCTTGTGTGTTATTTGTTGTTTTTCCCTTGCTGCTTTTAATATGTTTTCTTTGTATTTAATTTTTGACAGTTTGATTAATATGTGTCTTGGAGTATTTCTCCTTGGAGTGATCCTGTATGGGACTCTCTGTGCTTCCTGGACTTGATTAAGTATTTCCTTTCCCATATTAGGGAAGTTTTCATCTACAATCTCTTCAAATATTTTCTCAGTCCCTTTTTTTTTCTCTTCTTCTTCTGGGACCCCTATAATTGGAATGTTGGTGTGTTAAATAGTTTCCCAGACGTCTCTGAGACTGTCCTCAGTTCTTTTCATTCTTTTTTCTTTATTCTGCTCTGCAGTAGTTATTTCTACTATTTTATCTTCCTGGTCACTTATCCATTCTTCTGCCTCAGTTATTCTGCTATTGATCCCACCTAGAGTATTTTTAATTTCATTTATTTTGTTGTTCATCGTTGCCTGTTTCATCTTTACTTATTCTAGGTCCTTGTTAAATGTTTCTTGCATTTTGTGTATTCTATTTCCAAGATTTTGGATCATATTTACTCTCATTATTCTGAATTCTTTTTCAGGGAGACTGCCTATTTCCTCTTCGTTTGTTAGGTCTGGTGGGTTTTTATCTTGCTCCTTCATCTGTTGTGTGTTTCTCTGTCTTCTCATTTTGCTTATCTTACTGTGTTTGGGGTCTCCTTTTTGCAGGCTGCAGGTTTGTAGTTCCCATAGTTTTTGGTGTCTGTCCCCAGTGGTGAAATTTGGTTCAGTGGATTGTGTAGGCTTCCTGGTGGAGGAGACTAGTGCCTGTGTTCTGGTGGATGAGGCTGGATCTTGTCTTTCTTGTGGGCAGGTCTACATCTGGTGGTGTCTTTTGGGGTGTCTGTGCACTTATTATGATTTTAGGTAGCCTCTCTGCTAATTGGTAGGGTTGTGTTCCTGTCTTGCTAGTTGTTTGACATAGGGTGTCCAGCACTGTAGCTTGCTGGTCGTTGAGTGAAGCTGGGTGTTGGTGTTGAGAGGGAGATCTCTGTGAGATTTTTGCCATGTGATATAATGTGGAGCTGGGAGGTCTCTTGTGGACCAGTGTCCTGAAGTTGGCTCTCCCACCTCAGAGGCACAGCACTCACTCCTGGCTGTAGTGCCAAGAGCCTTTCATCCACATGGCTCAGAATTAAAGAAAGAAAGTGTAGAAAGAAAAAAAGAAAGAAAGAAAGAAAGAAAGAAAGAAAGAAAGAAAGAAAGAAGAAAGAAAGAAAAAGAAAGAACGAAAGAAAGAAAGAAAGGAGGGAGGGAGGGAGGGAAGGGGAAGGAAGGAAGGAAGGAAGGAAGGAAGGAAGGAAGGAAGGAAGGAAGGAAGGAAAGAAAGAAAGAAGTTAAAATAAAATAAAGTAAGATAAAATGAAAAATAATTATTTAGAAAAAAAAATTTTAAGAAAAAGAAAAACAACGGATGGATAGAACGCTAGGATAAATGGTGAAAGCAAAGCTATACAGACAAAATCTCACGCAGAATCATACACATACACACTCACAAAAAGAGGAAAAGTGGGAAAAAATCATAAATCTTGCTCTCAAAGTCCACCTCCCCAATTTGGGATGATTCGTTGTTTATTCAGGTATTCCACCGATGCAGGGTACATCAAGTTGATTGTGGAGCTTTTATCCACTGCTTCTGATGCTGCTGGGAGGGATTTCCCTTACTTTTCTTTGTTGTCACAGCTCCCGGGGCTCAGCTTTGGATTTGGCCCCGCCTCTGCGTGTAGGTCCCTGGAGTGCATCTGTTCTTCGCTCAGACAGGACGGCGTTAAAGGAGCAGCTGCTTTGGGGACTCTGGCTCAGTCAGGCTGGTGGAAGGGTGGTGTACGGAGAGCGGGGCGAGCCTGCGGTGGCAGAGGCCAGCATGACGTTGCACCAGCCTGAGGCGTGCCGTGTGTTCTCCTGCGGAAGTTGTCCCTGGATCCCGGGACCCTGGCAGTGGCGGGCTGCACAGGCTCCCTGGAAGTGGGGTGTTGATAGTGACCTGTGCTCGCACACAGGCTTCTTGGTGGTGGCAGCAGCAGCCTTAGCGTCTCATGCCAGTCTCTGGAGTCTGCTCTTTTAGCCGCGGCTCGCGCCCATCTCTGGAGCTCCAAAGCAGCGCTCTTAATCCCCTCTCCTCGCACACCAGGAAACAAAGAGGGAAGAAAAAGTCTCTTGCCTCTTTGGCAGGTCCAGACTTTTCCCCGGACTCCCTCCCGGCTAGCCGTAGTGCACTAACCCCCTGCAGGGTGTGTTCACGCCGCCAACACCAGTCCTCTACCTGCACTCCAACCAAAGCCCGAGCCTCAGCTCGCAGCCCCATCCGCCCCGGCGGGTGAGCAGACAAGCCTCTCGGGCTGGTGAGTGCTGGTCGGCACAGATCCTCTTTGCGGGAATCTCTCTGCTTTGCCCTCCGCATCCCTGTTGCTGTGCTCTCCTCCTCGGCTCCAAAGCTTTCCCCCTCCGCCACCCTCAGTCTCCGCCCGTGAAGGCGCTCCTAGTGTGTGGAATCCTTTCCTCCTTCACAGCTCCCTCCCACTGGTGCAGGTCCCGTCCCTATCCTTTTGTCTCTGTTTATTCTTTTTTCTTTTGCCCTACCCAGGTAAGTGGGGAGTTTCTTGCCTTTTGGGAGGTCTGAGGTCTTCTGCCAGCGTTCAGTAGGTGTTCTATTGTAGTTGTTCCACGGATAGATGTATTTCTGGTGTATCAGTGGGGAGGAAGATGATCTCCGCGTCTTACTCTTCTGCCATCTTCTCCTCTCTATCTGTAATATTATCTTATTATTGTTTTAATTTTTGTAGGATATACACTGATGACATTTTTATTCTTGACAATTGTTATGTGTTTCCTCTCTCTTTTTTTCTTGTTAAGTATTCCTTGGGGTTTGTAACCATTTTAGTTTTCTCTCCAAAACAACTAACTTTTGCCATGTTGATCTCTCCTATAAATGTTTGTTTTCTATGACAATTTCTGCTCATAATTCTATTTTCCTCTTTTTACTTTCTTTGACTTAATTCACTGATCTTACATCTTGAAATGGACGCTTAGACCATTGATTTTCAGTGTTTCTTCTTTTTAATGTATCTTTTTGATGTTATAGAGGGGTTAGACAATAATGGTAAGGAAATATCCCAGGAAGTAAGGTAAAAACAGACATGGAAAATTTAAAAAGAAAAGATAAAAGAATTAGGAGATAATTCAAGGAAGTCCAACAGCTAAATAATAAGAGGTCTAGAATGAGAAAAACAAGGAAATAAATAACAAATAAAGTAATTCAAGACACATTCCCAGACTTGAAAGACATTGATTTGTGAATTAAAAAGTCCGACCAAATTGTGAGCAAAATAGATGAAGATAAATCCACAGTAAGTGAAAATTCAGACAACTGGGGATAGAAAGAAGATATGACAGAAGAAAGAAAGAAAGAAAGAAAGAATGGAAGGAAGGAAGAGAGAAAGGAAAAAAGGAAGAATGGAGAAAGTCTATTATTAAAGAGTAAAGGGTAAAGAATTCCTTTGATGAACGACAAAGAGTATCTCTAAAACTACATTGGAAAATACAAGACAGTAGAACAATATCTTCAATATTCTGAAAAATATATACTTCTAAATATTTTAAGCCAAACTATTAATTATGTGTGAATGTTAAGATATTCCCAGATATGCAGTATGTCAAAAATTTACATTCTATATACCACTTATAAGGAATCTACCAGAAGATGTATTTCATTAAAAAAGGACATGAACCCAGGAAGAGGTAGACATGGAATTCAGGAATCAAGGGATCTAACATAAGAGAGGCAAAGGGAATTTCCAGGATTATAGTGAAGGAAGATTCCAAAATGATAGCTGTTGGTGATCCCACACAACTCCATTCCAAACTGGAGCAGGTCAGAAGGCTCTAGCAGAGTCTTCTGTTTGAAATACTCAAATGTTTATGATATTCAGTGCTTGGAAACAGGGCAAGTGTTGTGGAAAGGAGTGTGGAGGGAATAAACAAGAGCCAATCCTTATATTTCATATTCTGGTTCATAATAATGAACCAATATGAAAAATTAAGAAGAAAGCTTGTCAGCATTTATTAAGAGAAGTGGTGGTAAATCTCCAAACAATTAACTTAAAAAGTTGAAAATGGTTGCTTTTGGATAGCAAAAGAAATTGCAGTGAAGTTGTTTACCTTCAAGAAAGTGCTCCATTTTTTCACAGCTTGTGGGAAAAAAATGCAGGTTAAAAAATTGACTCTGTGTGTGTTTGTGTGTGTGTGTATGTAAAATTATAATAGAAATAAAAACTAAATTTAAAAAACCCATAAAAATGTAAAATGTTCTCCAAAGTGTTATATTCTTTATGTAATAGGAAATCAATTCTGGCTATATTGGGTAGGGAACTCACTCTACTTAATTGACTTCAAATTTTATTTCTTTGAATGTTCAGGGGAAGGGAAGATTTAAGAGAAATTGTGATATAAATTATAATACTTGAAGCAACTGAAAGTAAATCATGTTGTTAAACATAAGGATAAAACAGTTATTAGGTAAGTTTTCTAACTGGAATTACAGTTCCTTTTCCTAGCTTTCCTCTATTCCGTCCAGGGATCAACTTACAAAAGGGACTTTTCTGCCTGTCCTATTACTGGTCTGTACCCTAAATGCACTGCTCATTCCCATTCATTCACTTAATAAATATTTATTAAATACCTGCTGTGCTTATCACCATGATGCTTATCACCAAATATGTCATGTTTAGCAAGATGGGAGTGGTCTCTGTTCTCATGAAGTCTGATGAAGACACACATTAAACTAACAATATAGTAATATGATCCCCTCACCTTGCCTTATGAGCGCTATTTCTCTGCCTGTAGAGACTTTCCATTTCTTCCAAAATCCAAGTCCTACACTTCACAAAAGGCTTATCTCAAGCTTTATCTGACTTGTCCAAGCTCAGTCTTTCCAAAGGACTTGAGAATTCTCTTCAATGTTTGTGTGTGTTTGTGTCTGTAAAATGTTATTTCTTCAGTGTTTTCATAGTGGTAAAGACATACTGAAGGAAGTACATGTAGATGAATGACTGAATGAGATAATTACTGGTTGACTGTTTAGGGAATATGGTAGATGGCCATACCATAACCTAAGTCACAACCTTCCTTATTTCATAGGACAGCCAGTCAACCTGCATAGAGTATGAGTAATCTTCGTGTACAAAATTGGAGCTAATATCTATCTTACAGCTTCATTATAGTAACCAGTGTTGGAGAAGAAGAAAACTTTCCTCTACTTGTTTTTTCTGGCTGGTCTAAGAATTAAATTGACATGAGACAGATTAATAGGAGAAAATCAAATTTAGTTTTTGCACATACAGGAACCCCACGTGTATGAGAGGTTCAGAAACAGAAGGGTAAAATGAGGTATATATGCCATCCTGAGCTAAGGAATGGGATATGGGCCTGGGGCATCCAAGGACAGGAGGGTCATTCACAGGATGACAAGAAGAGTAGATGTTTGGTAATTAGATGTGTGCCCTGCCTTATAGATTCAGCCACTTAGGTAAAATTTACCTCCAGTGATAACTCTTTTTCTAGGAAAAATACTCAATTTAAATTTCTCTAGGTAGGTAAAGGAGGGGTGGTAGTTTCTCTTGAAACTACAGGGTCTCAATTTCCCTTATCTCAAAATAATCCTCATGCAAAAGTGACAAAATTATTTTCTTGGGGGGGGCTCATTCTGAACCACTACACCATAAGGCATTGTATTCAGTTCTGACCATCATAATAATGGCTAACATTTACAGAGTACTGACTATGTGCCAGACATTGTTTTATGTTCTTTAATAAGTTAACTACCTTAATCCTCAAAGAGATCCTATGAGATATATATTATTATTTGTCCCACTTTATGAAGGACAAAATTAAGGCTTAGCAAGATTAAAGAACTTGCCTGCTGTCACAGAGCTTGCCCGATGCATAGCCAAGCAAACTGGCTCCAGTGTCCACTCTGTTAGCCACTAGGTGATACTTCTGATCAAAGAAATGCTCAATAATGAATATTAAATTATGAAAACTAGTCAATTTAATGAACTTATCCTATACCAAGTGTTCATTGACTTTTCCATGGTTGTTAATTATAATTCCTCCCTATTTTATGATCTTGGTGTTTTGACTTCAAAGTGAGAAACACCAATAAAAAATAATGAAAGAAAAAAAGATCAGAATTTAAAATACTTGAGTGATAGGAATCATCTCATAGCATTAGAATAATAAAAAAGAGAGAATCCATAGATGAAAGCTTAAGAAAAAAACACTTTCCTCTATGACTATTTTATTGATGCTATACATTGTATCTTTGCTGTTTCCATTTTTCTTGTAGAGGGACACAAAAACTGCCCTTTCTCTATAAGAGCAAAGTATGAACAGCTGATTTCATAAGTCATGAGACTAGGTGTTGTTTCTGAAAAATTAAGGGCATTACTTTCATGTACTGTGATTAATTGCCTTCCATATTTAGGGACCTATAATCAAAATCTGAAATGAGAAAGGACAAGATCAGATTAATCATAAAGCCCAGGCTGAAAATAAAACTCCTTAAAATCAAAATATTTGAGGAAATAAAATTACAACAATCATTTCCCCAAGTTTTCTAGGCATATCAATAAAGAGTAACAGGGTTTAAAGACACTCAGACTAAAGACTAAAACATTTTTTGTTTTTTACCATTTCCCAAATGAAGTTACAAAACGAATGCAGTTTCTGACAGAGAACTTTGAAAATGTAAAAGCAACAAAGAAGAAAAAAAATTTTTAATTCTTTATTTCATTGCTAAGTACAATCATCGCCTCCACTGGTGCTCATCCTAGCCTTGCCCCCACAGGAGCAGTGGTTATGGCTCCTTTAGGGAGAAAAGAAAGGATTTGTGGGATTCAGTCATTTGTAGCACTTCCCCCATCCATTCTATCCCCTTCATCACTTTTTCTGCAGAAGAACAGAAAGTGGAATGGGCAGAAGTTGTGTTAAACTGACATTGTATAGATTTTGAGGCAGGAAAGTGTCTGGCTCCTGCAGTTACTAAGAGTTTCCCTTAAGTGGGTGCAAAAGACAATGTAAAGCTTTTCATGATTTGTTAGCTGCGTCCTTTGAGCAAACCACTTAATCCCACTGAGTCCTTGTTTTCTTGTATATTAAAAAGAAGGTAAAATTACTTTCCCTATCTACCTAATCTTCTTCTTATAAAGCACAAACCGTATACATATTTATATACATACAAATATATTATATATTTACATACATATTTACTTATATACTACATATTTAATATATTATACATTAAAGTGTTTTGTAAAAGGAGAAAACATTATACAAATTTTGGTAACTGTAGTGATAAAAGCAGACTTTTTAAGTTATATACTATTATGTGAAGAGAGAGGTAAGACCTCTAAATTCTTCTTCATTATGTGCCATTGTATGCTTATTTATAAGTAACTTAGATCTTTTTTCCTCATTTACATGAAAGAACAATAATAATGACAGCTACCACTTAACAAGCTACTGGCAAAGCAAAGTATTTTACATGCATCATCTAAAGCCTACAAAGACTCAGAGATACGTAATTCAAGGCCATGGACCAGGGTAAGGCAAGAAGGCACTCACTTCAGGTACAAAATTAAGGGGACAACAAAAAGTTCAATTATCAAGATAAATAATGCAATATTTAAAAAAATAAAAAGTAACACAAATAAATCCATGGTGTAGAAAATATCAATATTTGAAATAAAGATGAGACAGTTATCTGGTATAACCCTGAGTAAATCTTTGTGCCTCCATCTCTTTATCTAAAATGGGGGAAATAATAATAATACTACCTATTTCCTAGGGCTGTGGTGAGGATTAAGTGAGTTAATGTATGTAAAGTGATGAAAACAGTGCCTGGCACATTTGAACTGCTTAGAACATATTAGTGAAAAATCATCATAGTTACTGGTTTTTCAGTTTTAAATATGAGAAAACTGAGACTCAAAGAATTTAAATGGCTTGCCCAGTTTACAAAGGCGGTCACAGGATTCACATTCAGGAAGTGGTACTCCAGACTATATGTTTCTCGCAAGGATGCTATGAAAACCACATGCTCTTAAAGTACAGTGAGTGCATGTCTGTGTACACTTCACTGGTAGGTGAGTGAGCTGTACAGTGAGACGTTTTAAAATCTCTCAAAATTCTACCTAAAGTTAATGTATTGACTGAGAGGAATTTAATTAGATAGGCACTGTTTAGCAAAGGAGCACAAAAGGAAATAGAAGAAATACTCTACATTCTGACCGTGGGATTGTGACAACAGGGTCTGTCTACACTTCACTAAAGAGGATAAAACAAATCATATAACCAGTCCTTTTCAGATTAGAGAGAAATCTATCTTCATGAGGAGATATATCAAGAGTTAGGATTCAGTATGTGGCTTTACCTTGTTTAATTTGTTCATTTGAATTTAGCTATAGACAGATTTTTTAAAAACAAAAATATTTGGAGCTATTTGTTAACAGGATGGGTAGGAAATAAGACACACATGTGGATACAACTGTATCCACAACATACAGTTCATGGCACAGAAAAATAGCACTCCATTATTTAAAGAGCTTATGGCTTTAATTATATTTCTTAGTAAAGAGAGCCAGGGATTATTAGTACAGATTTTGAGTTGTTTACAGTCATGCTTTCTAAGAATAAAGCTTAGTTGTTTAAACCTGTGACTCAGTGCTATCTATCCTGACCAAATCTGTGTTACTGTTATTATATGTTATCCTTCATCCAGATTTTGGAAGACAACTTAATTTTCCTTGAGAAAGAACAGGGGCAAATTAGAGGGTTAATTTTTAATGCTGTTTCTTTTGAATATGTCTTCACTGAATTCTAGAATAATTTGAAGTATAAAGCCCTGGCTTCTAGTCTTCAGTGTAATCCTATTTAGCAAAACGTGATACACACACTCATGCATAAATATGACAAAGCAGGCAGGAATAGATTTATATGATATTTGAGAAGAGAACCTCTCTTTTACAAAACACTGAAGTTTGCATGATACCTTTTTCACAACCTGCATATATTTCACAACTTCACAACATATTTATAAGCAGCTGGTTCAACAAACTGAGAACATGCATTTACCACTCTTTTATCTGGGCTCTGACAATAACTTACCCTGTAACTCCCTGTTTACATACCTCGATTCTTTACCTGAAAATGAAGCTAATAATGGCCTCCTTCTAACAAACTTGTTGTGAGGATGAAATAAAACATACAAAGTGCTTATAAGAGGGCATGACACTAAGTAATCAAAATGTTACTTCTTTCAATATCAGACTTAACTTAGGAAAAGTCTTGTAACAGATGAAAATACTTACAAAATATTTAATAGTAAGTGTGGCTATTTAACTCCTGGAACCTCATTTCACTTAGCTTTCTAAAACACGGTTACATCACTGTAAAATAGCGAACATTCCTCTTTCCTTTCTCTTTTTCCAGCAGCTGCCATGTCCTTGATTATCTGTAAAAGGGCATCAGGATGGGAAATGCAATAAAATTTTTGACAATATGCATTACAAGTAAAATTATTCTGCGATTTTTTCTGATACAGTGTTTTTTGTTTTTTGTTTTTTTAAATTTTGTTTGTTTGTTTTGTTTGGCTACACTGCACAGCTTGCAGGATCATAGTTCCCGGAACAGGGATCAAACCCGTGCCCCCTGCAGTCAAAACAGCAGAGCCTTCACCACTGGACTGCCAGGGAAGTCCCTCTGATACAGTGTTTATTGACCATTTCCTTTCTCATCTCATTGTAAAAAGTGGGATAAAATCGGGAGTATCATTCTCTGTTTTCACTGAGATAGCTAAAGCTCTATTTCCTGTTTTATGTTCCATTAGTTACCAAATGAAGTCTTCCTTAGAACTGGTCTGTGAGCTTGGTGACCCAGCTACAGCACGGCTGTGTCTTGCCCTCCTACACAGTAGAGTATAACATTAAACTGAGCACTATGTATAGAGGATGTAAGGTATATGTTGAATCTGAAGAGCAAACATATCTAGTGTACATTCATGCTTACAACCATAGTAGCTTTTACCCCTTAAAAAAATAAATTTCAACCCAAGGATTTCCCTAACCAAGTAGAGAAACCCTTGTATCAATAATAGGACACAAGGATACAATGATTTTGATTAACAATTACCTAACGAAAGGTAAACACACAGCTTTAAGAATCTGATGGTGGTTTTCAAAAGCAATAAGCTTTATTCAACAGCCACTGGAGTATATTATTTCACAGAATCAATGTCATAGCTTCTCTCAGCCTGCTCAATAGGTACACGTTCCCACCATGTTCTAACTGACAAAAAATAAAAAAGCAAAGAGGATGACTTCCTTTGTGGGGAAAAAACAGAAACTTAGTGAACCTTTTAAAAATACCATCAGGGCTTCCCTGGTGGTGCAGTGGTTGAGAGTCCGCCTGCCGATGCAGGGGACATGGGTTCGTACCCCGGTCCAGGAAGATCCCCCATGCCGTGGAGCGGCTAGGCCAGTGAGCCATGGCCGCAGAGTCTGCGCGTCTGGAGCCTGTGCTCCGCAACGGGAGAGGCCACAACAGTGAAAGGCCCGCATACCGCAAAAAAAAAAAAAAAAAAAAAAAAAAAAAGAATTATATGTCATTTAAGTGGATACTTAAAGAGTTCTTTTGCACAATTGATTTTTGAAAGCTTTGAAATTGAGTAATTTGCCATTTCTTAGTGCTCTCTGAGTAAATATATGTATATTTTTTCCGGAGTTTTCACAGCTGCTAGAAACACCAGAAAGTGTATTTCTAACCAGGCGACAGAGAGAGGGAGAGAGAGAGATGTGTATGGTGTAGGGAAAATGGATGTAGAAAGTGGGTGATGTTAATTTTAATTTTGTTAGTTGAAAATATTCCCCAATATAAAAATATTTTAAAAATCAAGTAAAAAAGTGTCTGCCTTAAAATTATTTAAGATAACTAAGTCACAATATATAGGACTTAGAAATTATACCGGCAATAAATTTAATGCTCTCAACATTTTATTTTTTAATTTCTGTACGCTAAGTTTGTTTTAAAGTACCAATATATTTTGACATTACTTGATCCAAATAACAGTAAACTGATCTAAATATATGAAAGGTGAAAGCCTTAACCAGCCTTCCCTTAGGAGAAGACTTGAGAGCTCAGAGACAAGGAGGTATAAAGCACGGCATTTGGCACAGTGGTTATTCCCCATGGGAGCCTGAAAGGCAAACTCGGTGCCTGACATCTTCATGTCTGAGCCAATGTGCTTTGCTCTGTTTCTTGGACACAGATGATACATGTAAGCCTGTGTTTCTCAATCCACATGATAACATGGCAAACGAGTGTCTGATCAGCACAAATGCCTTCCAACTACTAGAAAAAGTGTCTACTGCACACACTCTAGTGAAGCCTGGCCAATGGCTTTTTTATTCTTCTGTGAGAAACACTAATGTTTGTGCTTCAGTAGAGATTACATGAAATCCTGGCGATTTGCCTCCTGAATGTGCCCATCTACTTTATTCCTTCTCCACCACTACTTCTCTATTCTAAAGTATTCTGTTCTCTCACCTACCTGGGAACAGCTTCCTAACTGATCCACCTGCCTCGACGCTGCATCCTCCCTCATTGTTTCTTTACCCAGTAGGTAGCTTTGATCTTTTAGAATGCACACCATACCTTATTCAGGTCAGTATGCATTGCTCCCCTCCCACCCCTATTGCCATGTCCAACCTAAGGTTTCCCACTGCTTTTAGGGTAAAATACAATAATCAGCAACATGGCTTACATGTAGATCTGGGTCATCCTTACCTCTCTGGCCTCATCTGGAAGCCCCTTTCTTCTTGCTTTCTTTGTTCCATCCACAAAAGTCTCTTTCCCTTCTACTTGCCATGCTCCCTTCCACCACAGGGCCTTTTCACATGCCACTCCCTTTACTCAGAAGGTAGCTCACCCTCCTCCCTCCTCCCTCCTAATACTTCACACCTCACAGTACCACTTCCTTAGAGGAGCCTTCCTTGACCTCTATGAGTCCAGCCACTCATCATAGCACTCGAAAGAGTGGCAATTTTACACTTTTTCTGTGATAATTTGATTAAGGAAGCACTTTGAGAGCAAGTACCACCTCTCACAGCCGGGATATCTCAAAGTTAATAAAGAAATACTTGGCTGTGAGCTAAAAATAAGCAATCATCAAAGCACTTGTGTCAGAAAACAGCAAGTACCAAATATCATCTAAATGAATTTAAGATTTTAAATCCTTTTTTTAAATAAATTTATTTTTGGCTGCGTTGGGTCTTTGTTGCTGCGTACGGGCCTTCTCTAGTTGAGGTGAGCAGGGGCTACTCTTCGTTGCAGTGTGCGAGCTTCTCACTGTGGTGGCTTCTTTGTTGTGCAGCACAGGCTCTAGACGTGTGGGCTTCAGTAGTTGTGGCTCTCAGGCTCTAGAGCCCAGGCTCAGTAGTTGTGGCGCTCAGGCTTCGTTGCTCCACTGCATTGGGATCTTCCTGGACCAGGGCTCGAACCCATGTTCCCTGCATTGGCAAGCGGATTATTAACTACTGTGCCACCAGGGAAGCCCTAAATCCTTTTACATTCAATTTTTAGAAAGACTTTTATTGAATTTTAAAGTCAGAGAAGTATCAACATTGATTTCTTAGCCTCCTGCATTTGAACACAGTTGCCTAGAGTTGCCCCTACAACACCAGGACTGTATTCTTTGCAGTATCGCTGGTGATAGTTCTATTCCAGAACAGATCCTTTCTCTAAACTCTTTTTGTTTTGTTCTGTTTTTTAATTATTTTTTATTGAGATATAGTTGGTTTATAACACTGTGTTAGTTTCGGGTCTACTAGGCAGCTAAAGGAGAGGTAAAAAGAAAGACTTACTGAGTCTTCTGTTTCTTAATTGTTTTCAGCTCAAAATCACATACAAAAGAGATATTTTGGGTGGCTAATTTCGCTCCCCTACAATCTCAAGAGCGTAGATAATAGTGAAATGTAAAATAATTAGAAATTGATGAGTTGGGAGCATTTAATGCCTTTGTTTTCAATATAACATTTAATTACAGGTTTATGTAATTTAATTTTGAATAATGGCTGTTTAACTCAGAAAATTTCTGGAAATTTAACAATTGACTCTCAGAAGCCAGTATAGGACTGCTTCAGAACATCACTAAACTAAGTCACCAAAAGGGATGTCACAAAAGTGCTATGAAGCAAAACACCTGGCTAAGGAGCTTACAGAGCATTGCAAATCTTATCTCCCTTCAAATCCAGGTGGTACATTTGAAGTCGATCAATTTATGGGGATTGGGAGAGCCAAATGTCAGAAAATATTTGTTTTAAAATAAGTTTTTTTAAAACACTAGCAATGTTGAAGTAGTAATAACAGTGATTAAGAGCATGGGCCTTGGAATCTGACAGCCTTATATCTGATGTCCAACCCTGTTATTTCATGACTTGTTCAACTGAGCAAGATTTCCAATCATTCTGAAATTAACTATATATCTACAAATGAGGATAATAATGTCTAACTTCCCAGTTTTCTATAAAAAAGAATTGACACAATATTGCCTTTTGCAAGGAGTGTACCACAAGACACTGGTTTTGTGAGATGTTGATAGGTACTAATTTGAGAAAATTCTGGTTTAAAAAATTAGGAAATATAAAATGTGGAATCTAAAAACTGAACTTGTTTATGAAAGAGAAACAGATTTATAGACATAGAAAACAAACTTATGGTTACCAAGGGGGATGGGGGAAGGGCATAAATTAGGAATTTGGGATTAACATATACACACTACTGTACAAGGACCTACTGTATAGCATAGTGAACCATATTAAATATCTTGTAATAACCTATAATAGGAAAGAATCTGAAAAAGAATCTATATATCTACCTATCTATCTGAATTACTTTGCTGCACAGCTGAAACTACACAACATTGTAAATTAACTATACTTCAATTTTTAAAAAATGGTTTAAAAAAACTACAAAAAAATTTCAGAGTGCTTAAGTAGTTAAGCAAGGTATATAATAAGGAACATTTTTGAAATGTATTTGCCTAATCATCTCTATTTGTACAGAGTGTTTTGAGGAGCTATTTACTGTATTCCGAGGAACACACTGATAAGTATTTACGAAGTGCTCTTCACAGGGCTCGTAAATGACTATGTGCTTGATAAAGGAAACAACAATAGTATTATTACCACAATTGTTTTTTTTTTTTTTTTTAGATGCTGGGGGTAGGAGTTTATTTATTTATTTATTTATTTATGCTGTGTTGTGTCTTCGTTTCTGTGCGAGGGCTTTCTCTAGTTGTGGCAAGCGAGGGCCACTCTTCATTGTGGTGCACGGGCCTCTCACTATCACGGCCTCTCTTGTTGCAGAGCACAGGTTCCAGATGCGCAGGCTCAGTAGTTGTGGCTCACGGGCCTAGCTGCTCCACGGCATGTAGGATCCTCCCAGACCAGGGCTCGAACCCGTGTCCCCTGCATTAGCAGGCAGATTCTCAACCACTGAGCCACCAGGGAAGGTCCCACAATTACTAAAAATAATATTCTGATACATGATGAAATATCTAGCAAAGATATGGTAGTTAGTCCAATGCGGAAACAAATCTTCCTGCACAGCCAGGGCCAAAGACATTAAAGACAGCAACTTCCTGAATACTTAGTGGGTTTTTTGTAGATTCAGATAGAATAAAAACCAAAGTGAATTAAAAGAGAATTGAAAGGCTAGGACTATTAGTCAGCCAGAAAGAAACTGTATGATGATCAATCTGGTTTCTTAAGAAACACTTAATAAAAAAACAAACAGGGCTTCCCTGGTGGTGCAGTGGTTGAGAGTCCGCCTGCCAATGCAGGGGACATAGGTTCGTGCCCCGGTCCGGGAAGATCCCACATACCGTGGAGTGGCTGGGCCCGTGAGCCATGGCCGCTGAGCCTGCGCGTCCGGAGCCTGTGCCCCGCAACGGGAGAGGCCACAACAGTGAGAGGTCCGCATACCGAAAACCAAAAAAAAAAAGAAAGAAAAAACAACAAAGTAGTGCCTTTTGGGAAGAAGGTATCACAATTAATTAGCAATTCTGTGTAATGATTTTGAGAACCCAAGAATCAAGGTTAATCCCTCTTATCCTTCTAAGATATCCCTTTGATCTACAGTTCAGGATTTGTTTCTGACCCTGTCACTAAATTGTACTGTAAGACATTGTGATGATAGATAATCTTTCCAAATAAAGATCTAGTGAGCACTGACCTTTACGGAGTGTGAAGCATCAGCACTGCAATGCCCAGACTAAAATGTGTTGAAAGAAAAGCAAGGTGGCTGGTTGTGCTTATTTCACTCGATCCAGGGCATTTGTGGGATCTCCTCAATTCGAAGTCTTTTGATATTTAAGAGTTCACAACACAGTCCCTTTAAAAGTAAAAATTACTCCATTATATACTCTCTGAGTTTTTAGGTGCAGCTTTTATAAAACATCCCTACTACACTGTCTTGTTTCTGCCAAGGAGGCCATCTTGCCCCTGGCATTCAGCACTGACCCAGTCTGACAGATGCAGGGCAGGCTAAAAATAGAAGCAACAAAGCCAGCCAGGGCTCCCCTGATGCTCTGAGGATGCTTTTCATTTTTTCTTTCTTTCCTTCCTTCCTCCGTTCCTTCCTTCCTTCTTTCCTTCCTTCCTTCCTCCCTCCCTCCCTCCCTCCTTCTTTTCTTTCTTTCTTTCTTTCTCTCTCTCTCTTTCTCTCTCTCTTTTTTCTTTCTATGGGCAATGAAGCTTTACTGGAAGTCTAAAAAATGAACTTTTGATAGGAAATACACATCTAAGAGGTATGCTACATATGTCATAGTACTGCTCACCCCGCTCTGCTCTCCTTAGCTTAAAAATATACACACACAAATCACACACAAATGTATATGATTAATCATAAGCAATAAAAGTGCATTTTCTAGTTCCATATCTTGAACTCTCAGCAGGTATTCTACACTCAGATCAGGTATAAGTAGTTGCCCTTTTACTCTACCTCATTTGCTTTCCTCTGACAACATCTTGGCACCTCAGGTGCCTGGCATATGGCAATTATTTAATAAGTATTACATCAACTAGTTAATGAATATATATTGTATCAGTCAGCATAGCCTAAGTTATGTTATAGTAACAAATGACTCCAAATGTGTATTTCTTGCTCATGCTTTATGTTTATTAAGCTCAGCTGTTGCTCTATTCATTTCACTTCTTTCATTGGCCAAGGAAAGTCACATGTATAAGCCTGACATCTGTGGGTTGGGATAGTATAACCTGATTCTAGGGAGGGACATTAAATATCACAAATATTCACTTCTCTCAACTCCCACATACAGACCACACTTACACACTGCCCATAGGAGATAATCCTACTAGTCATGGCATCACGCTCAAAATCCAGGGGCTCACGATGGTTTTTACATTGGTCTGGAGGCCTATTAATAAATTCTCAACCCCATGGACATCCAATATACAATGGCTGAGCAGGATCAGGATAATTGCAATAAGTATTCTGAATCAGAAGAGGGAAGAATGGGAGCTACAGCAGTCAATGGTCTATGAAAGTCTGAAGTCACCTAAAGGTGGAAATGTTCCTTTATAATTCTCTGATTCCACCCCTGGGAATAGCTCTGAAGTTCATTATTTTCCACAGGCTCTAACTGCCCTCTGAGAGGTCTTCCTTTCTATTATTTTCTTTGGTTACACCTGAAAGAAATATTGGAGATCATGCTCATTGGGGGCTGAGATGCATTTTCAGCCTGCTTTCTACCCATGGAAGTTTAGGGGCCCAAGTTTCAAGAAATCACAGTCTCTTTTAGTCCATGGGGTATTTTTTGATGGTACCACTCACTCAGAAACATAACTGGCCTCTTGCCTATTTGATTCCAACAACTCTTGTTTGCCAGTCGACATGTCCCTCTACCTGCACTTAATTTAGGTCTCTTGAGCCTATCATGCCTCCTTAGCAGTGCCACACTATTAGTCTCTTTCCTCTGAGCCCTTTGCTCAATGCAAGATGTACTGTGTATCACATTGATCAATTCAAGGGTTTTAACAAAGGATGTGATAGCCATATGCTTGATTTGTTCTTGGCTGAATCTTAATTGGCTCCCCTCGTCATACCAAAGCTATCTCAGTTTTAGCGTTCATGGGTTATAGTTGAGAATAGGTAGCATCTTTCAACCCAATGTTGAAGCCCAAATTTCCCTTTGGGAACTTTGCAAGTTCCCAAAACTCTTGACTTTCTCTATTTCCTTCATTCCTTCTTGCAAACTGGCCAATGTTTTTCTAGCTCTTCTCTGTCAAGTGTACCTTATCAAATGCAGTCAGCAGCAACCAAGACACACAACACTGTTTCCCAACGTTTTGGCCTACAGCAACAAGCCCATTAGGAGCATTATGGCTCTTTAAGTTATTAGAGGCCACAGTTTTATGAACTATTTCACCATTTCACAACATGAATTACCATTTGACCAACCTCAAGTAACTGTTCCTTTCTACTCACAACCTGGCTTTGTTTTTGTGGGCACCAATTTCTGTAAGTGTCAGTGTAGGTTAGTTAAATTATACTACATTAATAATAACTCCACAGCTCCAAAATTTCAGTGACTTACAACAGCAAAGGTGTATTTATTATAGTTCCTGCTGCATGTGCATTATGTGTTGGTCATGGCTGTGCTCCCTATTTTCATGTTCACTTCAGGACCTGGTCTGATGGAACAGTTCCTCTCTGGGCCATGGCTACTCCTGTGGCCAAGGAGAAAGAGAGTATGGCAAACCAGGTGCTGGCTCTTAAAGCTGCTACTGGGAAATAGAACATTTCATTGACCAAAAAAGAATCACAGGGCCAAACCTGACATCAATGAGGCCAGGAAGTAAAATCTTTCCTCTGGGAAGGGCAGTGAATATTTAGGAACAATAATACAATCTACTCTAATTATACGGGATTTTTTTCATAATATTTTTCTATAATATTAAACATAATATGAAAAACAAAGGGAAAATTAGTGTGAGCTCTGGAGTCAAATTACCTTCATATCCTTGCCCTGATACATACCACAAGCAAATTAATTTCTTATGCTCAGTTTCCTCTCTATAAAATTAAGATAAAAGTATACCTTCACCTCCTGTAGAGGTGAAGTAAGATGATTAATGTAATATTTTACATACATCACAGTGAAAGCTTATTAATATGACACCATTATTATTTGGCATAGTATTACTATTCCTATTAGTATTATTAAAATATTGCTTTATCCACACAATCAGTCATAAATTAATAATGCTTGTTCTCTCATTTTATCTACAGCTTGGATCACTTTTGTAATTGCTAAGTAAAAGTAGTGAGAAGGGGCTTCCCTGGTGGCGCAGTGGTTGAGAGTCTGACTGCCGATGCAGGGGACACGGGTTTGTGCCCCGGTCCGGAAAGATTCCACATGCCGCGGAGTAGCTGGGCCCGTGAGCCACGGCCGCTGAGCCTGTGCGTCCAGAGTCTGTGCTCCTCAACTGGAGAGGTCACAACAGTGAGAGGCCCGCGTACCACAAAAAAAAAAAAAAAAAAAAGTAGTGAGAAGAAAATCCTAAAGTTAATGGAGCTCCCAACAAAATCTGCAGTATGGGAGAGGTAAGTTCCATAATATCCCTAAGATACAATCTCATTTTCACCATCTATTTCTGTGTGGAAAATTTGAATTTTAATTAAAGTCATTTTAAATCTCATCATTGAATTCTATATTCACAGACACATGTACGCAGAACACACACAAAAATGATTCAAGAAACCAATCATACATATAATTCTATGTGGTGAGACTGTTTCAGATGGTGTTATATACAGTGCTAAAATAGACGAAAAACCAGTTAATTGTATATCCAAAAACTATGTAATCCAACATTCTACCTTTTTAAATCAGGTTGCCACATTTGTAGAAAGATCTGTAGCTTTTAGAAAGATAAAGATAATGTTTCTCATTTCATTCATAAAATACCCAACTATAGTTAAGACAAACTTAAATGATTTTTTAAGATATAATAACATATATTTAGCCTGAAAATCTTTTCAGAGCCTAGTCTAGGCTGATATGGCATCTTAGCATTGGGTATTAGTTGGTCCTTTGTTTGTTTTGAAGTGTGCCTTACCTTTTTCTGGGCAAGTTTTTAATGGCCAAGCAAAAATAGCACAATTACCATGCTCTACCTAGATAACAATGGCATCTTTTAAATATGCACCACTTTTTCAAAATGGAGTGAATTATGTAGACATTAGCCCACTAATCCTCACAACTAAAGTATAAATTAGGACATGTTTGACTAATATTCCCACTTAACAAACCCAGAGTATACAATATACTGCAAAGTCCTTGGTTCAGTATGTATATCCAGAACCTGAATTTAAAGGGCCATTATTAGTAGACCATTAGAATTAGAACTGAAAGCTGATAATATCTATAAGATAATCCACAGTGTGTATTCAAAACATCAGTTTTCTTGTCCTTGTGATTAGCCAATATTTTAATGTATTTATTTGATTTCTAATTAGGTGCTTGTACAATCACACTGAATTTAAGAAATTGATAAATGAATATATGTGAATATGAGGTGGTATATGAATATATATAGGCTATAGAGTTTATAAATAGATCTTATGGCTTTTGACCACAACAATTATAATGAAGGTAATATATAGGTAAAATGTATTCAAAAAAAGAACAGATATGTCTCACTTTACTTTCAATTTCATCCTTTCAGTTGTCAGAAGCAACTGCGATCAAATGGGAGGTGGCTGCTTTACCTAAGTTGACCCACTGGAAATAAAAACACACAATGTAACCCAACAATTGTGGTTATTCTTATGTACAATATTTCAAAATTCTTACATTTCTTTTATTTTCAGAATTTTACTTATGAATGACTACATAATATCTGAAGTACAGGAAGTGCATTTAATAAATGACCACTTAAATTTAGAGTGTTTGCATTTTTCACAAAATGTTTTCTTTCCTCAAGAAGGTACAAATCTGAACCTTGATTTTTACATATTATCTTTCTCCGTTTATGTTATTATTCTGTTTTATTTACTGATTTGAATTTTTTAATTATAATTAATTCATTCAGTCATCAAAATTTATGGGACACATATTATGTACAAGTCTTAATTAGGCATTCAGTAAATATTTTTAAACATGAGGAAGTATTTCCTAAATAAAGATTACCCCCAAAAGTTTTTTTTTTACAAGAGTAAAGACCTAATTTTTAAGAATAAAATTAGTCATTCATTTAATCAGGGAAAACTTTGACAACTTTAATTTGGCTAATATTAAACTGAAGATATAATTTATAATCCTAACTTTAGGTTAGGTAGACTTGAAATCTTGTTAGATGGAAGAAGCATTTTGTAATGTGTTTTCCTCTAAGCTATTACAAATGTCTCAAAAATGTCAAATGCTGCAAAAATTGTAATTCAGGGGATTGCTCTCTTCATGTTTATCATAATTAAATCTTTTTATGTAATTGTATTATCACTGACTTGATTATTGCCTTTAGCTTTCTATATTTACTTTCACAGATAATAATTCTACATTTCTCCTATCATCTGTCCCAGTAGATATTTTTATTATGACCTAGTCCTACTGGTTTCTATTTCTTAATCTGCTTCAAGAGGGCTTAAGTACAGTCCCATGCCCCACAGTTCAAGTTCAGGTTCAGTGGGGACAAACCACAATGAACTGGAGCCAATTGAAGATTCATCTTCTTGAGCAGCTGTGATTTCCTATATTGTTTTTGATGTGCCCCTTCTCCTTTCCTTTTATTTTACCCACTAGATTTAAGCCCATGTTTTAGATTTAAATGTGTTCTGAACCATGGCAACACTTCAGTACTACTTGGTTTCCCTATGAAATTATTAAAATTCATTGGGTCTCTTGCCTGATCAGTAATTCATTACATAATTTTGATTTTGATTGATCACTGATTATACAACTGAATTACAGCTACTGACAAAACATAGGTCTGTCTCAAGTCCAAGACTCTCATTTGCAAAATTTATTTGCCAAGATAATAAAAATCATCTCTGAAAATTGCTACATTTTGGGCACATGTTGTTTATTGTTATTTAATATTTCCCAAATAATGTTTTATATTGTCAAGTACTACATTTGTTGTCTCATATTTTAATAGAAAAATCTAAAAATAATTGTCTCAATAATTTTTTAGGATCTGAAAAGCAGGAAATTATTTCAGGATTTAAAATAAACACATCTATTAAATATGCTGCTATACTTGCTACTCTTAATTGTTAAAGCATTTACTTTTAAGGTGTTATAGGAAAGGGATTTGTGTTGTTTTGCTTCTAAAATTGTACCTTGAATATGAAACAAAATATTTTACAGAAAATGGAGGATATAAGACCATTGATACAACAATTCACCTCATTTGAGAGGATATTTTCAAACTCTATTCAGTTCCATCAGAATTCATTGAATGCCTTCTTTGTGCAAAAATCCTTCCCTAGGCTATGAGGAAAGAAACCAAGATGACAAAGCCATGCTTCCTGGTTTTAGATTTACAAAGTTCTTCAAAGTAAATATTATTGTGATTTTATAGATGAGAAAACTGCGGTTCAGAGAGGATAAGTAATTTGATCAAGTGAAACAGCTCAAGTAGTCAAACCAGGTTTCCATTCTCACACCTGATGACCACAAACCACTTGCACTGCTCATTACCCCAGGATTCATGCTGTAGGACTGCAGTGACCAGTGGGGTAGCCACTAGCCACATGTCTCTGTTGAACACTTGAAATGTAGTTAGTCCAAATTGAGATATGCTGTAAGTGTAAAACACGTGAAAATATCACAATAATTTTTATATTGATTACATGTTGAAATTATGTATTTCAAATAGCATTTTGGACATACAAGATTAAGTAAAATATATTACTCAAATTAGTTTTACTTTTTTCCATTTTTAATGTGGCCACTAGAAAATTTTAAATTATATGTGTCTCACATTTGTAGCTTACATTGTAGTTCTCCTGGACAGCACTGTTTTAGAAAGTGCTATAAATTTCTTACTCAGTGTGTTTCAAATTGCCTTTTATTTTGCTTTCACTTACTCCTTTTATCCTCCTAAAATCTATGAAGCTACATGAACGTGGTCATTAACAAGATTCAGAAAAATTTTATTGGACTCATCAGCAAAGTCTTTTTCCCGAAGGGCTTGAATTAGATTTCTAACTTCCTGAATACTCCTGAAAAGCTTTTTGGCTTCTGCACAATTTTACTGCTGCCTGAATAGAATTTAAGTGCATTCAAACAAGGGCCAATTTTTGCTTTCTAATTTGTACTACTGTCAACATTGTAAATGGTTGGTGCGGATGGGTTAACAAGTGAGGGGGCTAAAGGCTTGAGGGTGAGAGAGAACATTAACCAACTCTATTCAATGACAAGAGAGGCAAAGCAATTTTTTTGTTGTTGTTGTTGCGGTATGCGGGCCTCTCACTGCTGTGGCCTCTCCCATTGCAGAGCACAAGCTCCGGACACGCAGGCTCAGCGGCCATGGCTCACGGGCCCAGCCGCTCCGCGGCACGTGGGATCTTCCCGGACCGGGGCACGAACCCGTGTCCGCTGCATCGGCAGGCGGACTCTCAACCACTGCGCCACCAGGGAAGCCCAAAAGCAAATTATTGTCATTAAGACTTAGACCTGCCAAACTATTTTTAACCTGAAAAAAAAAAAAAGTTTATTTCCACTTCCTTTATAGTTATCTCCAGCACTCTGTCTCTCTTCCTGCCCCTTGCCCTCTGAGATTCTCTTTATCTGTAGCCTAAAGGGACACAAATATCTGGTTAAAATCAAAATCTCCCTTTTTTCCCCTTAAATCTCAACAACTTAGGCCAAAATTTTATCAAAATAACAATTTAAAAAGGAAAATAAACTGAAAAGCGAAACATAGCCTAACTTACTTTCTTTGATTTCCAAATTAGGATATTGTTAAAAACAAGACAACTGGCCCAAAATGGAGTTGCTTATGCTAAGTCCCACGGCACCAAACAGACTTAATTATAGTTTTGGTTTTCCCAGAAGTGGAATCTTAAACCAGTCAATCAGGAATTGCGTGATTCAGCACTGTTACATAATCTGCCTGATAGACCCCTACCATCCCCCAAAGGACAGTAACCTTGGAATAACCAACCCGCTTTTTTTGCCTAGTGTAAGTTCCTTGTTCCTGCTCCCTTCTGCCTCTACAAGTCTTTCATTTTGTACAGGTCCTTGGAGCTCTTTTCTTTTCTTAATATAAATTTATTTATTTATCTATTTTTGGCTGCGTTGGGTCTTCGTTACTGTGTGCAGGCTTTCTCTCTACTTGCTGCCAGCGGGGGCTACTCTTCCTTGCGGTGCGCGGGCTTCTCATTTTGGTGGCTTTTCTTTGTTGTGGAGCTCTAGGTGCACAGGCTTCAGTAGTTGTAGCACGCTGGCTATAGAGCACAGGATCAGTAGTTATGCCAGGTTTAGTTGCTCTGCGGCATGTGGGATCTTCCCGAACCAGGGCTTGAACCTCTGTCCCCTGCATTGGCAGGTAGATTCTTAACCACTGCACCACCAGGGAAGTCCTACAGAGCTCTTTTCTATCTGCTAGATTGGTTGCTGCCCAATTTGAATTGATTTTTGCTCAATAAATGGTCAAAATTTTTAATATGCCTCAGTTTTTCTTTTGGCAATATATTTGTCTTTAACTTTTCTTGAACTCATTTCTGTTTTAGTCCATCATCCTGAAGGATAAAAGATCTACAGTATCCTTTTTCTCCTCCTCTCCTATTTGTTGAGGAAACCACCTAGGCAGAAATCTGAACCGATTTAGGGAATAGCCCATAGGGATTTGCATACTAAGATTTTCAATAAACAGTTTTAAGGATCCAAATGCTCATTTAACTAGTGAAAGTTAAGATTTGATTTTTTTTCAGATCTAGAGACAAAATTAAAAGAGTCTAAGACTAAAAAATACTCCTAAAGTATAAATTTTAATCTCTTTCCTCAGAGTATCAGAAGGGGAGGGACTACCAAGCTGTAATGGAAACATGAAGTTCAAGTTGACCCTGATGATCTCTCAGTGAGTTCTGAAGAAGGTCTTAGGGTTTGGTTTGCTTTTTCCTTGCTTGTTTTTAAGTCTATACTGTTCTCCCTTGAAGCATTACTAAAGTGTATGATTTCAAATATTTTGCTTGCAGCTTTATGATTTGACATCCCACATCTGCAAAGTACTTTGTGGCACGTATTTTTAATTCAAAATTCAAATAAATCAATTAACTCGGTTTTAGGACTTTTCTATGTTGTCACCAGTGACAACCAGACTTACTCATGGCCTTTGTAAAAATCACCCAAGGGCAGCATAGGGGCTCAAGAGACTTCTAACTTTTAAACAACAAATTTAACAATATAACTTATTTTTATTTAACATAAATTGGTTATTAAATATTTTACATTAATTTGTTCATTCAGATAACATCTCAAAAATCAAGTTGTGTATATCTTCAAGGACTGACCCAGAGTACCAAGACAAGTAGACTTAACAACAAATAATAGATTTCTATTAATTTCCAATCCCATTGGCAAGTAATAAATTTTTCTTTATCATTAAAATAAATCAAGGTTCTCAGACCTAGGGGTACCTCATATTATAATGTCAATGCTCTAATTTGGCATTGAGAAACTAGATAGCATTATACTTAGATGGTGTTGCATATATATCTTAGTCTGTTTGTGCTGCTATAATAGCATAACACAGTCTGGGTGCCTTATAAACAACTGAAATTTATTACTCACAATTCTGGAAGTTGAGAAGCCCATCAGCAAAGTGCTGGCAGATTCAGTGTCTGGTGAGGACCTGCTTCCTGGGTTCATGGTTGGCTGACTTCTTGCTGTGTCCCCTTATGGTGGAAGGGATGAAGGAGCTCCTTGTGGGTCTCTTTTAGGAGTACTAAACCCATAGGACCCCTCATTATCCAATCGCCTCCCAAAGGCCCCATCTCCAAATATCATCACACTAGGAGTTAGGATTTCAACATATGAATTTTAGAGGGAAGACACAAGCATTACATACACTCACACACACACACACACACACACACACACACACACACGCATATATATAAAGAGATGTATTATAAGGAAAAATAAAAAAGAGATTTATTATAAAAAGTTAGCTTACATGATTGTGGAGGCTGACAAGTCCCAAGATCTGCATTCAATAAGCTGAAGACCCAGGAGGATTGATGGCGCAGTACCAGTCCAGAGGCCAGCAAGGTTGAAACCCAGGAAGAACTGATGTTTCAGTTCAAGTCAGAAGGCAGGAAAAAGCCAATGCCCTGTTTGAAGGCAATCAGGCAGGAGAAATCCCTCTTGCTCACAACAGGTTCAGCCCTTTTGTGCAATTCAGGCCTTCAACCGATTGCATGAGGCCCACGCAGATTAGGGAGAGCAATCTGCTTTATTCAGTCTACCCATTCAAACATTAATCTCATCCAGAAACACCCTCACAAACACATCCAGAATAATGTTTGACTAAATGATGTCTGGCTACCCCATGGCCCAGTTAGTTGACACATACAACTAACCATCAATATGTGTATGTGTGTGTGTGTGTGTGTGTGTGTATAATCTTTCAGAAAGATTACACTAGGCACTAATAACACATAATAAAAATTGTCAAGAAAGGGAGAAATATTGAGTACTCATCCTATGGCATTTCTATATGCATTATATTTCCAAATAACTGAATAATCCTATTTGATAAGGGAAACATTTTTCTTTATGAAAGAATTCCAGCTTAGTAAATGTTAAAGGGATATTAGAATTGGAAATCAACATTTTGCAATCTCTAAGACAATCAATTCAGAAGAAAGACACCAATAGATGTAATCATTAAGTAGAATATTGATGGGGATCTTTACAAAGGAAACATCAGGGAGTTATCTCCTAAATCCACTAATCAATCTCAGCATCTCTAAATGTGAGAAATAGAAGATTGTATGATCCTCAGTGTGAGGCACTATGTAGTATATAGCACTGCCTATGAAGTATTCTTACAAAAGAGATGAACCAAGATTTAATCAAGCCCATTTACAGGAAATGTAAAGGACAAATCAAAATTGTGGAACGTTCTATCCCACAATTGACTTGGTTTCTTATGTACCAATATCATGTACAAGAGAAGAAAGATTAGGGATAGCCTTAAATAAGAGATTTAAAGAGTTAAGGCAGACTTAACAGAGCTCATCTAGTTATTAATAATAACTAACAAAATATAAAAAAGACTTTTTCAGCCAATCAGAGAGATCAGCAGTTATTAGGTGATACTGAGGAATTAGTGACAATTATTAGGTGTCACACATGGAATTTCTTCATAGTATTCTCTTTATTCTTATGTGCATTTGAAATTTTTCATAAGAAAAAACTTTTAAATTAAGAAAAATGAGGTTACACTATTTTATGTTTACCCTCACTGTGTGAGGGTGCCCATTTCTTCTTACCTTTAACAATATTTAAACACTTTCTGTTATTTTGACAAATAGAAATAATTTGTTCTTACCATTTTAATTTGCAGTTCTTTAATCGTAAGTGAAGTTGAGCATCTCTCATGTTTATTTTACATTTTTATTTCTTTTAAGAATTCTGTTTCTATTACTTGCTACTTGTGAAACTGAGTGGTTTGTCTTTCCAGCTGTATTGTGATGCTAAAAACCACACCCAAAGTCACACAACCAGTCAGTGTTAGAGTCTGGCTTAGAACGTATCTCCACTGGCCTTTCAAATGCATCATATGACCTTCACTATCCCTGCTTCACAAAAGGAATTCATTTCTTCCCATTTTTTCCAGTTTTATTAAAAATAATCGACATACCTCATGGTATAAGTTTAAAGTACACAGCATGATTGTTTGAATTACATATATGGTGAAGTGATTACCAATATAGGTTTAGCTAACATTCATCTTCTCATATAGATACAATAAAAAGAAAAGAAGAAAAGCACAAAGGAAAATAATTTTTCTACTTGTGATGAGGTCTCTTAGGATTTACTATCTTAACAGCTTTCCAGTATATCAAACAGTGGTGTTAACTATAGTCATCATGTTGTATATTATATTCCTAGTATTTATTTATCTTATAACTGGAAGTTTGTGCCTTTTGACTACCTTCCTCTCATCTCTCCCCTTCCCCACCTTTAGTAACTACAAGTCTGATCTCTTTTTCTATTAGTTTGTGTTTTTTTAGATTCCACATATAAGTGAGATCATGCAGTATTTGTCTTTCTCCATCTGATTTATTTCACTCAGCATGGTTGTCACAAATGGTAGAATTTCCTCATTTTTATGGCTGAATAATATTTTATTGCACACACACACACACACACACACACACACATATATATATATATATATATGCCACAACTTCTTTCTTTATACATTCATCCACCCATCCACCTAGGAACACTTAGGTTGTTTCCATGTCTTGGCTACTGTAAACAATGCTGCTGTGAACAAGGGGATGTGGGTATCTTTTCAAGTTAATGTTTTCATTACCTTTGAATATATTCCCAGAAGTGGAATTGCTGGATCATATGGTAGTTCTATTTCTAATTTTTGAGGACCTTCCAAACTATTCTCCATAGTGGCTGTACCAATTTATAATCTCACCAACAGTGCCCAAAGCTTCCCTTTTCTCCACATCCATGCCAGCATTTGTTATCTCGCATCATTTTGATGATGGCCATTCTAATAGATGAGAGGTGATATCTCATTGTGGTTTTAATTTGCATTTCCCCAATGGCTGGTGACGTTGAGCATCTTTTCATGAACCTGTTGGCCTTTTGTGCATCTTCTTTGGAGAAAAGCCTATTCAGGTTCTTTGCCAATTTTTTAATTAGGTTATTTGATTTTTTGCTATTGAGTTGTATAGGTTCTATTTTTTTTCTTTTTTTTTTGCGGTACGTGGGCCTCTCACTGTTGTGGCCTCTCCCGTTGCGGAGCACAGGCTCCGGACGTGCAGGCTCAGCGGCCATGGCTCATGTGCCTAGCCGCTCCGCGGCATGTGGGATCCTCCCGGACCGGGGCAGGAACCCATGTCCCCTGCATCGGCAGGCGGACTCTCAACCACTGCGCCACCAGGGAAGCTCAAGTTGTATAGGTTCTTTATATGTTTTGGATATTAACCCCTTATCAGATACATGGTTTGCAGTTTCTTCTTTCCATTTTTAATTTTTCCCCCCAAAATGGAGTTATATTACTTAAAATTCCTATTCTTCCTCCTACAGTCTCTCTCTCTCTCTCTCTCTCTCTCTCTCTCTCTCTCTCTCTCTCTATATATATATATATATATATATATATGTAATTTCAACCTAACAACTCTTTTCTCTGTGCCTGATAGTGATAGGTAAAACTACTAAATCTTGATGCATAGGCAATCTGGAATCCAGTTGAATATTTCTCAAGGTTTACATCCCTAGTAATAATTGTAGGACTTCACAAGAAAACCATTTAGCCAAATTTACTAAAAATTTTGCCAAATGAATAAATATTTCTCCTTTCACTTTAATATGTTACATAAAGACAGCTCTTCGTAGCTTAATAATATGGCAAAGTTTTTTTTTTTTTTTTTTTTTTTTGCGGTATGCGGGCCTCTCACTGTTGTGGCCTTTCCCATTGTGGGGCACAGGCTCCGGATGTGCAGACTCAGAGGCCATGGCTCACGGGCCCAGCCCCTCTGCGGCATATAGGATCTTTGCGGACCGGGACACTAACCCATGTCCCCTGCATCAGCAGGTGGACTCTCAACCACTGCGCCACCAGGGAAGCCCAAATGGCAAAGAATTTTTGATGGTCTTGAAAGTGAACATTCTACACTCATACTACTTTTCTATGAAGCAGCCCTTAAGCTTGCTTAAATGTATTAGTGGGACCACCAAAACTCGGGAGTTAGGAAACCTAATATACATTTTGTTGACCAAAAAATTTTATATTCATCTCTAATTGCTTCTTGAAATAGTCACCTCCTCATAATTCACATTAACCAGTGAATACCTGAAGTCAGACCTGGCTATTGCATGTATGAACAAACATGGGACTTATATCTCTTATTCTTATATTGATAATAATTTCTGAGAAACAAATTTAATGCCTGACTAGATTAGTAAGCCATATAGCAGGAGGACTACCAATGAGCTACATAACTCATTATGTAAAAATCCTATTATAAATCTATAAATCCTATATTAGCAAAAAATGATAATGGCACATAAAACTTGGGGAAACTCTTTGCCATTGACTCCTTAATAATAATGATCTAATGATCTAATAATAATGATCACATTTTTAAAATAATGGATTATGGCTCAGAGTAGAGAAGATTCAGAGGCTCATGTCACTCTACATGTTTAGAAACACTATTCTTTTTTAGCTCAGTAGCCCTAGATAACCGTGTAGATCCCTTTACCTTTCTCCACCTGGAACTGAATAAGCTATAACCTTCCTGATTGGCAAAATTAGATTTTAGATAGCTCCCCTTGGAGATGTCTTGTACCAGCCTTAACTGGCCCTTTATGTTGAGTTAACTAATGTACCCATCAGAGCTCTACCAAGCCAAGGAAGCAATCAACCTATTCTAAAATCCTCATTTCTGGAAGCAGGTGGAAATATGTCAGACACTGGCTGACAGGACTGTTTATTCTGTAAACATTAACATTTTTTCTGACTCATAAGCTACCTTTTTTTTTTCTGAAATTCCTTAAATATGATTCTCCCTAGATGGTTTTAAAATAAAGTTTATTCCCTTTAAAAAAAAAGTTAAATTCATCCTGCTAAATTATTTGCCTATTGTAATGTTCAAGGTTCATTTAAATTTTATCATGGCTTCTTTCTTAATAACAAATAATTTCAAGCATAAAACTCCAGTCTTGATGATAGTAATATATGCTTGATTCATATAGAAATTGTCAAAACACATAAGGTTATGGTTTTTATTGACTTCTACCAGTCTTTAACATATAGACATTGTGGTGGGTTATGGGTTTGAGCTTAAGGCACATCAGAGTCATTAGTAAAAGAGTCTCTATATTCTGGGGAGCAGAAATCTTTCCAGATATAAGAGATTATATGTCTCACTCACATCTTTGGCGGGGTATCGATTAAATGTAAGTAAATGTTACTGTGGGGAGAAGTCCACGAAATCTCTTTAAAAGGGAATGAACTAATCTGGGAGGCACACTCATCTTTTCTTTCATCACTTTCTTTTTGATATAGTATGGCTAGAGCAACCGTGGTTACTTTGTGAGCATGAAGTTACCTTGGGGTTGGAAGCTGGATGTTAAGAATGTCAAAGCAGGCAGATAGAAGGAGCCTGAGACAATACTGACCTTATGGAGCCCTCAGACCATTCTAGGAAGCTCCAAGAATGTGCTTTGCCATAATGGGAAACAAGCCTCTATTTTGGAAAAGCCAGTTTAGGTCCTAGCAATTGAATACAATTCCTAATTGAGAAAACTTTTTTAGCAAAATCTGTATTCTAATAACAAACCCAGAATCAGAATGAGGGTCTTTTTTTTCTCATTTTTTACTTCTTTTTCTTCCAGTATTATTGAGTTATAATTGACACATAGCACTGTATATGTTGAAGGTGTACATGGATGATCACAATAAGTTCAGTGATCATCCATCATCTCATATAAACACAAAATTAAAGAAATAGAAAAGAATTGTTTTCCTTGTGTTGAGAATTCTTAGGATTTCCTCCCTTGACAACCTTCATGTATAACATACAGCAGTGTTAATTATATTCATCATGTTGTACATGACATCCTTAGTACTTACTTATCTTGTAACTGGACATTTGTACCGTTCAATTGCCTTCATCCAATTCCCCCTTGCCCACACCCCTGCCTTTGGTAACTGCAAATCTGATCTCTTTTTTTTTTTTTATGAGTTTGTTTTTTTGTTTTTGAAGAATAATTGGCCTACAATACTATGGTAATTTGAGAGTGATGATCTTTTGAAAGAACATACAATAATATTAAATGGTATAAACATAGGATGTATTTTAGACCCTCTATATTTAAATGTGCATCTTAATGGGATAGTGATTTAGATGAAGTTGGTATTTCTCTCCTGTCACCCTGTCCTAGTGAATATAAGGAGCAATGTCCTATCTACCAATGATATGATTTTATCATCATAAATGAAATGTTGATATCATTAAAACATATTGCTACCAATTAGAATGCTTTCAATTGCAAGAATATAATATAAATTGAGTACGTAACAACATCTCAGTAAATTATTTTATCTTTCAGAATAACTTGGTATAATCCAGACTTTATATAGACAAAGAATACTTCTCACACATTTATTAATCTGCACATAGTGAGCATATGTTGTTTTTGCTATGCACAAATCACCTCCCACTACTTCTGGGATCAGACCTCCTCTTTCCTGAGAAAATTCATTCCATACTGTTCAGTTGGGGCCCACTCTACCTCCTGTCTCAAGCTATAGGGTCTGGATCTATCCAGTCCTGACCAACCAAATTATTCTTGGTCACAGTAAGTGATTCTGAAATGACAGTTGACACAAGCTGGACTAATCAGATCTTCTTAGGATGTTTTATCAACACTACCAAATGTAAAATAGATAGCCAGTGGGAAGCAGCTGCACAGCACAGGGAGATCAGCTCGGTGCTTTGTTACCCCCAGAGGGGTAGGATAGGGAGGATGGGAGGGAGATGCAAGAGGGAGGGGATAGGGGGATATATGTATACATATAGATGATTCACTTTGTTATGCAGCAGAAATTAACACAACATTGTAAAGCAACTATACTCCAAAAACGACATTAAAAAATAAAGCAAGCTATTGGGGCTTTCCTGGTGGCGCAGTGGTTGAGAATCTGCCTGCTAATGCAGGGGACACGGGTTCGAGCCCTGGTCTGGGAGGATCCCACATGCCGCGGAGCAGCTGAGCCCGTGAGCCACAACTACTGAGCTTGCGCGTCTGGAGCCTGTGCTCCGCAACAAGAGAGGCCGCTATAGTGAGAGGCCCGCGCACTGAGATGAAGAGTGGCCTCCACTTGCCACAATTAGAGAAAGCCCTCATACAGAAACGAAGACCCAACACAGCAAAAATAAATAATTAGTAAACTCCTACTCCCAACATCTTCTTGAAAAAAAAAAAAAAACTATTGAGAAAGACTTTTTGCAGATAGGAATGAGTCTATGAGATGCTGGTGGCCATTGGGGGCCTAACTGAAGAACACAGAGTTAGCAACCTAATAACCTGACATTATTTGAGGCCCTAGATTCAACTGTGTCTGAAGCCACTTGTGTTCTGTTACATATGTTCATGTTTCCTTTTCTGTAGAAATGTGTAAAAAAAGGAATACAAATAAAATGAAAAACCTACTCTAATCTCACCATGAGAGATATCTGTGTTTCTGTGCCTATTTCTATAAGCTCTTTACTTACATTTCCTTTGTTTTTAAACTTAATTAATGCTGCAAAAAGTCAAATAATACCTATAAGTAACATGATTTTATGTATTAACAATTTGAAGATATATAGTCCCATAGCCGTGTCTCCATATTTATACTCTTGCAAAAGAAGAAATCGGAAAAGTCTGTGACCCTAATCTATCATCAAATATGAGTTTTCACCAAAGTAAAACACACATATATACACACACACACACAAATTTCAGGCCTACTTTTGGATACTCTTCTGTGACCATGCTAAACTGGGAGCAATGGCACCAGAACCAAACCACCTTGGTGACAGTGAGGAACCTGCCGCAGTCCTGTGATGCTATGCTCTCTTGGGAGCCACTGCAGTCAGGAAGCTGCTGTTTCTGTGGCTGCTGTTTCCAGACCACGCAGTGCCTGCTGCATTCTGTGCCAGAAAAGTAGATGTCCATGTCCTGCCCCTCAACCCCCCATCTACTCCGCGGGCCTTGTACTATTGCTACGGCTGCCATGGGAAAAACCAAACAACTCTACAAACAGCAGAAGCAGAAGTAGAGAAGTATGGTTTCTGCCTCCTTTCTGCTGTTCAATAGGGTGAACCTAATCACATCCAGGAACCTGGTTACAAGCATTCCTTCAAACTGTAATTTTAGTTTTTCAGCATCTGCTGTGCAGAAAGGCCCAGGAGGAGGAGGGTAGGCTAGATGCCATGTGCAAATCCACCACATCCATGACAGAGAACACAAGCCATTGGTTTGTAAATTGGGAGGAAAAAATCCTGGTTCAAAAAAATCATGTTTCAGAAAGTTTCTTTGGTATTTAGAAGATTTTGCATGTCTGCTTTGGGCTACTAATTTTTTTTTTTTTACTTTTTATAAAGATTGAAGTATAGTTAATTTACAAAGTTGTGTTAGTTTCTTCTGTACAGCAAGTGACTCAGTTATACATATATATACATTCTTTTTTAGATTATTTTCCATTATGGTTTATCCCAGGACATTGAATATAGTTCCCTGTGCTATACAGTAGGACCTCGTTGTCCAACCATTCTATATGTAATAATTTGCATCTACTAACCCCAAACTCCCATACTGATATTTTTTAAAAGCCAAAGTAGTAGTTTTCTGTCCCCTACAGATTAAAAAATTTTTTGAACAGAAAGATTATGGGGCCCCTAGTTATTTATTATTTAATTGACATAATAGCCACTCATCTCAATGCAAGACTTCAAGGGCCAAATAGAGTTGGTAATTGGTACTATCTTTTCCTTTAGCTAATTAATTAAAAGAGATAAAATTTCATTGTGAAAAAAGATAAAATATAGCAATAAGCAACTTATCAACATTATTATGTATACCTAAAATCATTAAAAGTGAAACGAAAAAATGCAAGTCCAAGGTGGCTGTTCTCTTGCTCTCTGTACATCACCTACTCAACCAGTGCCTGCTTCACCTATACCCTGCTCACATGACTGACCTTCCTACATCCTTGCCCCAGGCCCCAGCTAGTGACTCCTTATCAAAGCGGCGGTGCGGGACGTGTCCCTCTGCTACTTTCCCAGGTAACCCAATGAGCCAATCTGACATGAATTCCCCTATAACTGGTAACATACACCCACCCCCAGACTGCTGCCATGTCCTGCTCACCATTGGCCACACATGGTGGGGGGTCGCTCCAGGACCTTGCTTCAGACATGTAAGCTCCCCCATCCATTAAACCCTTGATGTCTCTGTTGCTCACTCCAGGCTCTTTCTCCAAGTCTTGAAGGTGGGCAAGTACAGGCCTTGTAGACCTGTGGGGTGCAGCCCAGCTTCTACTCTCAAGTTTTCCACCATTGCCATAAAACGGCACGACCATAACTCTCTCAGAAATGTGGATTTTTTGGACAATTACATGCTTATATCTATAAGAGGAAAATTTTCCTTCAAATTAAAACAAATTCGAGAACACCGTTTTTTTTGCAGAATAGAATTACTCTACATAAAAGCTTTAGTAGTTGACAAATTGCTTATATTAATGCCAAATCACACCAGAGAACTTTTCAAATTTTGTGGTTTTCTGGACTGGTTTTATTTTGATGTTTTTTTATATGAGAGAATTACCATTTAAAAGCTGCTAACAGTCTCTATTTTGAGAGATGTAGAAATTAAATCACATTTTTCATAGATTTTACTTGCTCAGTGATAGTCAACAAATGGTCCTTTTAATTAAAAATATATATATAAGGTAAATATCCTAAGGATAAGAGAATAATAGAGTACTTTTGCAAGGATCTGGGTTATAAATGCTGGTGGTGGGTGAAATTAACTGCATTCCACAAACTTCTATTTGAACTTTTGGCTTTACTTTGGGGCCAAAGAACCATTCAAAGGAAAAGCTGCAGATCCCAAAGCCTTTCCTTGAAAGTTCAAAGTAGTTTGAGAATATCTGATGGACTGGAATATTCCTGAGAAAGGCAGTTGGTCTCCAAGGTTAACAGTATCCCAGAAAAGAGTCATCACAGAAAAGGGTCTTGTCTGGACTCACCTGAGGTCAATGAAAAGGCCTTGGGCCCAGAGAGGAGGACTGGAAGAGAGCTGTGGCTGCATGTGACTCAGCCTGCCTGGAATAAAATGTGTTTGCAGTACAGAGCTGAGCACTAAGAGCAATTCCACATGGGAATTTCAACCTACTTTGATGTGAAATATCATAGTTCAAGTGTTACACTGGGAGTAGAGGACCCCTGTGTGCCCTGAGAAAGTATTGCGACTTTAGAAGCAGATCTTGGCTAGTGGACTGACCATAGTTTCCTGTTTCTTGTTCTTTGAAACTGTTGAATTGGACCCTTTGATCTAAGTAAGAACTTTGGAAAGAGAAGATATACAAGTATCTCAGAGAAATGCCTGGTTCAGTTTTGGAGACGTGGATTAAAACATTATTTTTTCAAAGTACCCCTGGTGCAGCCATGGTTAATAACTGATTGGGTTAGTTCATCATAAACTAAGACAGCATTATATCCTTTCATATCTTGTCTTTTCTCTACAACCATCAAATCCTTCTCAAGTGCTGGATGAACTATGGGTTTTGTAAGTGAATGTGTACTGAGAATTTAGCTTCCTTCATTTATTTGTTTATATTCATTTACCTTTTCGTTGAACATTCGGTAAACATGAACACTTATCCTATACCCTCTCCAATTAGATGTTTAAAATAGAGTGACACCCAGAATACAGTCTCTTGCCCTCTAGGAATGGAGTAGGTTGCTCCAACCTACCACCAGTGCTGGATGGAACCAAACGCCCATTCAGCTCCCTCAAGCAGATGGACTCAGTTATCTCAACACTGTGTGTAACTCTAAAAAAGAAAATCAATTGATGTCAAGTTTATTCCCCAATGCTTTTTCTTCAACAAATATAATTGATTTCTCATGAGACTTCTAGCATTTCTTGTGTCAGCCAAGTTTAGAATAGCTGGAACTTAGATGATCCTTGTATCTCAGTGTATTCTCATTTGTCCATCTCAGTTCAGAATAACCAGAAAGGCAAATAAGAGGAAAACAAACATGCTCTTCATATTTCTTCCAATCTAAAATAATATTGAGGATAAATTTCTTTATGAAAAAGCAGCTCACTGTTCATTGTTAGGTAACGGAATTATATTAATTATGTTTAGGACTCAAAAAGGGAGAAAAATGATTTCTAGAGCTTTTGGTTTAAAAGCTATTGTTTGCAGGTAATATTAAAATGTATTTTTAAATACATTTTAAAAGCCCCATTATGTTTCACTAAGGACAGTTTCCCTGGTTTCCATAGTGATAGCCAAAATGAGTGTAAGTGCAATCAAAGAGAGTCATTGCATTAATAGCTGGGTTAGCATTTCTGTTGAATATGAAGGTTGCCCAATGTTTTAATATAATTGAGCTATTTTTTAAGTTCTTATTCCTTAATGAATGCATTTAACATCAGATGTCTTCTTATGAAATGAGTAATGAAGCCCACTTTACTTGAAATTTAACGCAGTTTCAAAGATACTGAAAGTTATTCTGGTTATATCTTGCTTTTATAAAGATTATATGAATAAATTACTTCAGGCAATTACTCAGAAAGCACTTTTTAAATAACCTTCAACACCATGTAAAGAAGAGGGACAGGGAGAAGATATGTGAGCAGGTACAAAATGAGTAGATTCTTGCCCTCAAGGAGCTTACATCATTTTCAATCTATTAAGGACCCTAGCCTCGTTCTGTTTGGAAGTTAATTTCCACTATGGTAAAAACTGTAGTCAACATATTTGTACCCAATGAAAAAGAGGGTAAAAAAATACTTGAAGTAACTCACAAAAATGCCCTTAGGATGCTCTTTTCTCTGCCTTGTACTATGTAGAACTGATTCACTTAGAAGCCAGACACTTGTTGGGTCTAATGAATAGTTATCAAATCATTTTAAAAACAAACAGAATTAGCAAGATATTTTGTGACATTTATTCAGAAAACAATTATTTTCCCAGCTATTCTCCTAGGATTCTCATGAATTACATGAATGATGGAACTTAAGAGAAAATTCACTTCAACAGTCAATCAAACAAACAAACAAACAACAAAAACCCAACAGCCTATACTAGCCAACTGTGAGAACAAAGCTTAGCAGACTATCAGAAGAATCTAATTCAAGTTTGGAGGTAAGACCCTCCAAAGTGTTTTGGTTATATGTTAATAACATACTTTAACTGTTATTTAGATGTTGATGGCAATCTTCTAGTGTCTGGGTTGAGCATTTAGTTATGAAGTGTGCTCAAGAAAGATTAAGACTGGAGCATCAGTATGGTTCTCAAGGGTTAAGGGGTTTCAATGTCCTTTTAAAGATATATCTATATCTATCTATCATCTATCTATCTATCATCTATTTATCTATCAATCTATCTATCTACCAACCTACCTATTTATGCAGTTGAATATTTACTGAGTGCAATATTTATTGAGTGTTGCATGCTTTAGCTGTGTTTAGCATAATGGAGAGGAAAAAATAGACATGGCCTCCATTGTTATCTCATGTAACAATAGACCTAGGTCAAACACTATTAATCACTATAAACGTTTGTTACTAGGAGGAGTAGGTATTAACAGTGATAGTGAATCTATGATAGGGAGGAATTTAATGGGACAAGAGGTAAGAGAAGACTCTCAGAAGAAGGAATGTATAAGACAAAATCTAAAGGAGGAGTAGGAGTTAAATGGAAAGATGTCCAGTTTGCCCAGAGGGCAAGAGGAACCAAAAATAAAGGTAGTGGTAGACCCATGCAAGCCCTTGTGGTCCATATTAAGAAGTTCCTATCATTGTCTCAAGAGCCATCAGTATTAAGGGCCATTGAAACTCTACAGGGTTGTGGGTGGATATTGTCAGATATTTGTGTCAACGAGTTACAGTTGTGGACAACAGGGGGACAGTTGAGTTTATTTTCTTTAAGAAGTAGTAAAGAAATAGAACAGAAAGTCAGGTTTTTAACTCTGTTAACTCTAATTGGGCTGTTTAAAATTAGTAGTTCAGAGCCCTATAAGAGCACATTATTCAGCCCATTGCACACACTTATTTGATACCTAATAAGAGCCTGAGGCCTATAGAGTGCCAATGTAAAGCTGCCAGATTGTGAAATCTATGTAGCCTCAAACCATCACTGCAGAAAAATATGAAAATATGATGAATAACAGACAGAAGTCTAGACTGCCTTATTTTAAGTTTTGTGTGTTCTGACTGATGAAAACAATAATTGAAAGGATTGAGTAACTGCATCAAGTAGCAATAAATTCAAGGTCATTTATTCAATGCACGAAAAGGAAACTTTCAATATCCTTCTAGTATTTGAAGATACTAAAATTGGTGAAATATATGAGGAAGGCATTCCCAAAATTTAGGCAAACTTTTTTCTTTTTCTTGAGCATGAAAGAGGTGGGGGAGATGACTCACATAGTGAAGCATTTGTCTGAGAAGCATTTTCAGAAATAAAGACATGAAAAGAAGGAATGACAAAATGTTAATGATGAGGGAAAGAGATAGAGAAAGGGGAGAAGAAGTAAGGAAGTGGAAGAGGAAGAAAAAAAGAGAAAGAAAGAAAAATAAAAGAAGTAAAGAAGGAAATGTTTTGAGACGAGTATCAGACTAGCCCTTCTTCTGTAAACAAATATATGGAGAAACTGTTTTCAGGTTTTAGATAATAACCATAGCAAAACTGTGACCCTTGGGGAAAAGAAGGAAATAACCTGAGGTGGGCCCAACAATTGTCCAAGGCTTTAAGTTGGAGGCATTTTTGGACTGTGCCAGGGGATGTGGATCCCAAGCAGAACACTGAAGTCTTACTGACCGGAAGAGGCAGAGATTGGTGTTCAGGGCTTCTGAAGAAGCTGGAATTTGTGGAACACACAATACTGGAGAAGAGAGAGTTATGCAGAGAAGGGGCTTGAAAAATCTGCATAGAAATCCCCTCGGGCTTCCCTGGTGGCGCAGTGGTTGAGAGTCCGCCTGCCGATGCAGGGGACACGGGTTCGTGCCCCGGTCTGGGAAGATCCCACATGCCGCGGAGCGGCTGGGCCCGTGAGCCATGGCCGCTGAGCCTGCGCGTCCGGAGCCTGTCCTCCGCAACGGGAGAGGCCACAACAGTGAGAGGCCCGCGTAACGCATAAAAAAAAAAAAAAAAAAAAAAAAAAAAAAAAAAGAAATCCCCTTAAGTCTTTGGCCAAATAATAAACTGCATGTAGAGCAAAATCTTACAAGGCCTGGTGCAGAATAGCTATTGGGGAGCTATGAGCTGAATGTAGATTCTGGAGGCCACATAGTGTTTGGAAACATTGGACCAATGGAGAGTATAGAGACCTTAGTAAACACCCTAGATATTCAGTTGAAACCCTAGAAAAGCCATGCTTTAGTGTAAAGTCTACTCTCAACTAGTAGTCAGCCAACTTTTCCTGTAAAGGACCAAAGAGTAAATATTTTAGGTTTGCAGGCCACATAACCTCTGTTTCAACTACATGATTCTGCCATTCTAGAATGAAAGCAGCCATAAGCAATAGATAAAGAAATGAGCATGGATGTTTTCCAATAAAACATTATTTATAAAAATATTTGGTGAGCCAGATTGTGCCTGTGGGAGTAATTTGCTGACCCTTGCTCTAGACCTTCCATAACAAGGCCTAAAATGTCAGTATGCTCCATCAGCAAACTAACTGCCAGTCAGATGTAAATCCAAAGCTCTTTAAAGACAATAAAATCCCGAGGATCTACAACATAATATCCAAAATGTCCTCTATACCAGAATATTACTAGATATTAAATAAAATAAGCAGTCAATAAAAAGAGAGCCAGAAATAGCAATGATATTAGGATTAAGAGACAAAAACTTTAAAAGAGTTATTGGTACTATATTCAAGAATTTAAAGAAAAAGTTTGCATAATAAATAGAGTTTCAACAGAAATAAAAACTATGAAAAATACAAATTCTAGAACTAAAAAATATAATGCATAAAGTTTAAAATTCAGAGCAATTTACAAATGAAAAGATCAGTGACTTGATGAAGGGACAATAGGGACTATCTAAACCAAAGCAAAGCAAAAAAAAATTCCAAGAAAAAATAAACAGAACCTCTGTGACCAGTGGGAAATATCAAGTGGTTTAAATTCTTATGGCTGAAGTATGAGGGGAGAGGAAAGAGAGAATGGGGCAGAAAAATTCTTGAAAAATCAATGGTCAAATTTATTACAAATTTGACAGAAAATATTAACCCATAGGTTCAAGCTCAACAATCTCCAAACAGGATTAACACAAGAAATCCACATCTATGCCTATCAAGTTTAAGTGTTGAAACCAAATATAAAGAGAAAAACCTTCAAAACTACCAAAAGTGGAGGGGGAGGGGGGGAAGACACTTCACATACAGAGGCTCAATGATAAAAATTATTACTTTCTTCTCATCAGAAATAATGCAAGCCTAAATACAGTAGAATAATTTTTTAAAGTACTGAAAGTAGAGGAAACTGTTAACCTTAAATTCTACATCTAGTGAAAATATCTTCAAAAATAAAAAAAATAAAAAAAAAATAAAATAAAAATAAAAGTGAAACATATGTTTAGACAAATAAAAGCTGAGAGAATTTGTTGCCTGCAGACTTGTAGTATAAGAAATAGGTTGTTGCTCTTCTTTAATCTTCAAAATAAAGGAAAATGAAACCATTTACAAACCCAGATATATACAATGGAATAAAGAATGCCCCAAATAGATGTATAAGAATTACAGATTTTACTCATATTTTAATTTCTTTAAAATATAATTGATTTTTATGAAAAAATAATAACAATGCATTGTGATGTTTATTACAAAAGTGGAAGTAAAATAGCACAAAGAATAAGAAAGGGCAAATGAAAGTATATTTTTGTAAAGTTCTTATATTTAATATGAAGTGTATTAATTTATGGTAGACTATGACAAATAAAGGATACCTTTTAAATCCCTAGTACAACAATAAAAAGTATACCTAAAAGCCAATAGATGAGGAAAATGGAAGAGTAAAATATATACAATTAATCCAAGAATGATAGGAAAAAATAATAAGTAAAGTACAGATGGAACAAATAGAAAACAAATAGCAATATGATAAAATTAACCCCAGACGTATCAATAATACTAACATTCCAATCAAAAAGCAGAAATTGTCAGATTACATAAAAAAGCAAGACACACTCCATGCTGTTACAAAAGATGTCCTTTAAATATAAATATACAGATAAGAAGCAAAATTATAGAATATATATATAGAGAGAGATAATGAAAACATCAAATAAAGCAAAGCTGAGTAGCTATAATATCTGAAACTGTAGATCTCAAGATCAGGAGTATTACTAGTGATTAAAAAGGAACATTTATTAATGATAAATTGGTCAATTCATCAGGAAGGTATACTAACACTTAATGGGTATGTACATAATTATAGATGTTTAAAATGTATAAAGCACTTACAAAATTGAATTGAGAAATGGATAAATCCACAATTATAGTTAAAAATTTTAACTTTCTTTATTCAATAATTGGTAGAAAATGGTGATCAAAAAATGAGGTAAGGATATAGAAGGGTTGAACAACACTATCAACTAACTTGACCTCATAACCTTTATAGAAACTACACTCAACAATGCAAAATACACATTCTGTTAAAGGGCATATGAAACAAATACCAGATTATATTTTGAGCCATAAATTAAATCCTAATATTTAAAAGGATGAATATCATATAGAGCACAGTCTCTTACCATAACAGAATTAAATAAGAAATCAATAACAAAAAAGTATTTGGAAAATACTGAACTATTTGGAAATCTAATAACACATGGGTCAAAGAATAAATCACAAGGAGCATCAGAGAATATTTTCAACTACTGAAAACAAAAATACAATGTATCAAAACGCATGAGATATAGCTAAAACAGTGCTTAGAAGGGCATTTACAACTTTAAATGCTTATATTAAAAAAGAAGAAAGGTCTAGAATCAGTCACTGATGTTTCCACCTTAAGAATATTTAAAAAGCAAAAAAAAAAGAGGGACTTCTGGTTTCCAGTCCAATATGTAAGAAGCTGGAAGTCACCACTCTGTCCTAAAAACAAGTTAAAAGTTGATCAGACTGAAAAATCAACAATTCTTCTTAGATCCATGGACACAAATTACTAAGAATCAGAAGTGAAAGAGGGGGATCACTAACGGTCCCATGGACATTAAAATGATAATCTATAAGTATTTTTATAGTATTTTAAGAATACTATAAACAATCCTATACCCACAAATTTGATCACCTAGATGAAATGGACTAATTCCTTGAGGGACACATCTGCCAAAACTCACACAAGAAGAAATAGACAATCTGAATATACCTATATCAATTAAAGAAATCAATAATTAATAACCTTCCAAAATAGAAAGCACCAATTCTAGCTGAGTTCACTTGTGAATTCTACCAAATATTTAAGGAAGAAATTATACCTATTTTTTTACAATCTCCTTCAAAGTATAGAAGCAGGGGTATTACTTCCTAATTCATTCTATGAGACCAGCATCACCCTAATATCAAACCCAGAAACAGATATTACAAGAAAAGAAAATCACAGACTAATATTTCTCATAAAATGATGTAAAAATCCTCAACAAAATATCATCAAAATGAAACAAAAAATGTATAAAAAGAATTATATAGCACAACAAAGTGAGATTTATTCCCCAGTATGCAAGGCTGTTTCAACATTTGAAAATTAATTAATTAACATTATCTATTACATCAACAGACTAAAGAAGAAAGATCACAAGGTCATATAAATAGATTCAGAAAAAGCATTTGGCAAAATCCAACACCTATTTATGATGAAAGCTCTCAGCAAATTAGAAACAGAAGAGAACATCTTCAACTTGATAATAAATATCTACAAATAACCTACAGCTAGCATCATACTCAATGGTGAGAAATTTCCCACTAAGGCCAGGCTCAAGGCAAGGTTATCTATCTCCTATCACCACTGCTTTTTAATATTGTTTCAGAAGTCTTAGCTAAAACAGTAGAACAAGAAAAGGAAATTAAACATATACAGATTTGGAAGGTAGAAATAAAACTGTCTTTGTTTGCCAATGGCATGATTGTCTTTTTAGAAAATCCAAAGGAATTGATTTTAAAAACTCCTGGATTAATAAGCAATTACAGCAGGTTTGCAGGATACTTAGTTAATATATAAAAGTCACTTGTATTCAGCAATGAACAAGTGAAATCCAAAATTAAATACACAATACCATTTGCATTAGACTTCAAAAAATGAAGTAGTTGCAAATCTAACAAAATATGTACAAATCCCTATGAGGAAAACCACAGAACTCTGATGAATAGAATCAAATCAGAAGTAACTAAATCAAGAGAGAGTCCATGTTCAAGGATAGGAAGACCCAATAGTGTCAAGATGTCTGTTCATTTCAGTATGATTTATAGATTCAACACAATTTCAGTTAAAATCCCAGAAAGTTATTTTGTGGATATTGACAAACTGATTCTAAAGTTTATTTGGGAAAGCAAAAGATGTAGAATAGCCAGCACAATATTGAAGGAAAAGAACAGAGTTGAAAGACTGACACTACCTGATTCCAAGACTTACTATAAAACTACAGCAATCAAGATATTGCCATATTGGTGAAAGGATGCAGAAATAGATCAGTGGTACAAAATAGAGAGCCAAGAAATAGACCCACATAAATATAGTCAACTAGTCTTTGAGAAAGGATCAAAGACCATACAATGGATAAAAAATAGACTTTTCAAAAAATAGTGAGGGAAGAACTATAGGTTCACATGCAAAAAAATAAAAAAATCTAGACACAGACCTAACATCCTTCACAAAATTAATTCACAATGGAAGATAGACCTATAAGTAAAGCACAAAACTATAAAGCTCCTAGAAGATAACATAGGAGAAAATCTAGATGACTTTGGGTATGGTGATGACTTATTAGATACAACACCAAAAGCATGATATTTGAATGAAAGAATTGATAAGCTGGAGTTCATTAAAGGTAAACATTTCTGCTTTGTCAAAGACACTGTCAAAAGAATGAAAAGACAAGCCACAGACTGGGAGAAAATATTTGCAAATGACAAAGATGATAAAAGACTGTTATCCAGAGGGCAGACAGCAGAAACAAGAAGAACAACAATTCTGCAGCCTGTGGAAGGAAACCCACATTCACAGAAAGATACCCAAAATGAAAAGGCAGAGGACTTTGTCCCAGATGAAGGAACAAGATAAAATCCCAGGAAAACAACTCAATGAAGTGGAGATAGGCAACCTTCAGAAAAAGAATTCAGAATAATGATAGTGAGGATGATCCAGGACTTCGGAAAAAGAATGGAGGCAAAGATCGAGAAGATGAAGAAATGTTTAACAAAGACCTAGAAGAATTAAAGAACAAAAAAACAGAGATGAACACTAAAATAAACGAAATGGAAAATACACTAGAAGGAATCAATAGCAGAAAAACTGAGGCAGAAGAACGGATAAGTGACCTGGAAGACACAATGGTGGAATTCACTGCTGTGGAACAGAATAAAGAAAAAAGAAAGAAAAGAAATGAAGACAGCCTAAGAGACCTGTGGAACACAGCAACAACATTCACATTATAGCGGTCCCAGAAGAAGAAGAGAGAGAGAAAGGACCCGAGAAGATATTTAAAGAGTTTATAGTTGAAAACTTCCCTAACATGGGAAAGGAAATAGCCATGCAAGTCCAGGAAGTGCAGAGAGTCCCAGGCAGGATAAACACAAGGAGAAACACACTGAGACACATAGTAGTCAAACTGACAAAAATTAAAGGCAAAGAAAAATTATTGAAAGCAACAAGGGAAAAATGACAAATAACATACAAGGGAACTCCCATAAGGTCAACAGCTGATTTCTCAGCAGAAACTCTACAAGCCAGAAGGGAGTGGCACAAAATATTTAAAGTGATGGAAGGGACGAACCTACAACCAAGATTACTCGACCTGGCAAGGATCTCATTCAGATTCAATGGAGAAATCAAAAGGTTTACAGACAAACAAAAGCTAAGAGAACTCAGTACCACCAAACCAGCTCTACAACAAATGCTAAAGGAACTTCTATAAGCAGGAAACACAAGAGAAGAAAAAGACCCACAAAAACAAACCCAAAACAATTAAGAAAATGGTAATAGGAACATACATATCAATAATAACCTTGAATATAAATGGATTAAATGCCCCAACCAAAAGGCGCAGACTGACTGAGTGGATATATAAAAAAGACCCATATATATGCTGTCTACAAGGGACCCATTTCAGACCTAGGGACACATACAGACTGAAAGTGAGGGGATGGAAAAAGATATTCCATGCAAATTTAAATCAAAAGAGAGCTGGAGTAGGAATACCCATATCAGATAAAATAGACATTAAAATAAAGAATGTTATAAGAGACAAGGAAGTACACTACATAATGATCAAGGGATCAGTCCAAGAGGAAGATACATCAATTATAAATATATATGCACCCAACATAGGAGCACTTCAATATATAAGGCAACTGCTAACAGCTATAAAAGAGGAAATCGACAATAACACAGTAATAGTGGGGAACTTTAACACCTCACTTACACCAATGGACAGATCATCCAAACAGAAAATTAATGAGGTAACACAAGCTTTAAAAGACACAATAGACCAGATAGATTTAATTTATATTTATAGGACATTCCATCCAAAAACAGCATTTTACACTTTCTTCTCAAGTGCACATGGAAATTTCTACAGGATAGATCACATCTTGGATCACAAATCAAGCCTGGGTAAATTTAAGAAAATTGAAGTCATATCAAGCATTATTTCTGATCAAAATGCTATGAGATTAGAAATCAATTACAGGGGAAAAAAAGTTAAAAACATAAACACATGGGGGTTTCCCTGGTGGTGCAGTGGTTGAGAATCTGCCTGTTAATGCAGAGGGCACGGGTTCAAGCCTTGGTCTAGGAGGATCCCACATGCCGTGGAGCAACTAAACCCATGAGCCACAACTACTGAGCCTGCGTGTCTGGAGCCTGTGCTCCACAACAAGAGAGGCTGCGATAGTGAGAGGCCCGTGTACCGTGATGAAGAGTGGCCCCTGCTTGCCACAACTAGAGAAAGCTCTCGCAGAGAAATGAAGACCCAACACAGCAAAAAAAAATTAATTAATTAATAAACTCCTACCCCCAACATCTTCTAAGAAAACAAAAAATACACATGGAGGCTAAGCAATGGGTTACTAAATAACCAAGAGATCACTGAAGAAATCAAAGAGGCAATCAAAAAAATACCTCAAGACAAATTACAATGAAAACACAACAATCCAAAACCTGTGGGATGCGGCAAAAACAGTTCTAAGAGAGAAGTTTATAACAATACAAGGCTACCTCAAGAAACAGGAAAAATCTCAAATTAGCAATCTAACTTTACACCTAATGGAACTAGAGAAAGAAGAACAAACAAAACCCAAAGTTAGTAGAAGGAAAGAAATCATAAAGATCAGAACAGAAATAAATGAAATAGAAACACTGAAAACAATAAGAAAGATGAATAAAACTAAAAGCTGGTTCTTCGAGAAGATAAACAAAATTGGTAAACCTTTATCCAGACTCATCAAGAAAAAGAAGGAGAGGACTCAAATCAATAAAATTAGAAAAGAAAAAGGAGAAGTTACAACAGACACTGCAGAAATACAAAGCATCATAAGAAACTACTACAAGCAACTCTATGCCAATAAAATGGACAACCTGGGAAAAATGGATAATTCTTAGAAAGGTATAACCTGCTAAGACTGAAACAGGAAGAAACAGAAAATATGAACAGACAAATCACAAGTAATGAAATTGAAACTGTGATTAAAAATGTTCCAACAAGCAAGAGTGCAGGACCAGATGGCTTCACAGGTGAATTCTATCAAACATTTAGAGAAGAGCTAACAGTCATCCTTCTCAAACTCTTCCAAAAAATTGCAGAGGAAGGACCACTCCCAAACTCATTCTATGAGGACACCATCACCCTGATACCAAAACCAGACAAAGATACTACAAAAAAAGAAAATTACAGACCAATATCACTTATGAATATAGATGCAAAAATCCTCAACAAAATAGTAGCAAACAGAATCCAACAACACATTAAAAGGATCATACACCATGATAAAGAGGGATTTATCCCAGGGATGCAAGGATTCTTCAATATATGCAAATCAATCAATGTGATACACCATATTAACAAATTGAAGAATAAGAACCATATGATCATCTCAATAGATGCAGAAAAATCTTTTGACAGAATTCAGCACCTGTTTATGATAAAAACTCTCCACAAAGTGGGTATAGAGGGAACTACCTCAACATAGTAAAGGTCATATACCACAAACCACCAGCAAACATCATTCTCAATGACGAAAAACTGAAAGCATTTCCTATAAGATTAGGAACAAGACAAAGATGCCTCCTCTCGCCACTATTATTCAACATAGTTTTGTAAGTCCTAGCCATGGAAATCAGAGAAGAAAAAGAAAAAAAAGTAATACAAATTGGGAAAAAGAAGTAAAACTGTCACTGCTTGCAGATGACATGACAGTATACGTTGAGAATCCTAAGATGCCACCAGACAACTACTGGAGCTAACCAATGAATTTGGCAAAGTTGCAGGATACAAAATTAATGCACAGAAATCTCTTGTATTTCTATACACTAACAATGAAAGATCAGAAAGAGAAATTAAGGAAACCATTGCATTCACCATTGCAACAAAAAGAGTAAAATACCTAGGAATAAACCTGCCTAAGGAGGTAAAAGACCTATATGCAGAAAACTATAAGATGCTGATGAAAGAGATCAAAGATGATACCAACAGATGGAGAGATATACCATGTTCTTGGATTGGAAGAATCAATATTGTGCAAATGACTATACTACCCAAAACAATCTACAGATTCAAAGCAATCCCTATCAAATTACCAGTGGCATATTTTACAGAACTAGAACAAAATATCTTAAAATTTGTATGGAGACACAAAAGACCCTGAATAGCCAAAGCAATCTTGAGGGGAAAAAAATGGAGCTGGAGGAATCAGACTCCCTGACTTCAGACTATACTACAAAGCTACAGGAATCAAGACAATATGGTACTGGCACAAAAACAGAAATATATATCAATGGAACGGGATAGAAAGCCCAGAGATAAACCCACGCACCAATGGTCAACTAATTTATGACAAAAGAGGCACAAATATACAACGGAGAAAAGACAGTCTCTTCAATAAGTGGTGCTGGGAAACTGGATAGCTCCATGTAAAAGAATGAAATTAGAACACTCTCTAACACTATACAGAAATATAAACTCAAAATGTATTAGAGACCTAAATATAAGACAGGACACTACAAAACTCTTAGAGGAAAACATAGGAAGAACACTCTATGATATAAATCACAGCAAAATCCTTTTTGATTCACCTCCTAAAGTAATGGAAATAAAAACAAAAGTAAACAAATGGAACCTAATGAAACTTAAAAGCTTTTGAAAAGCAAAGGAAACTATAAACAAGACCAAAAGACAACTCTCAGAATGGGATAAAATATTTGCAAATGAATCAATGGACAAAGGATTAATCTCCAAAATATATAAACAGCTCAAGGAGCTTAATATTAAAAAAACAAACAACCCCATCAAAAAATGGGCAGAACTAAATAGACATTTCTCCAAAGAAGACATACAGATTATCAAGAAGCACACAAAAAGCTGCTCAGCATCACTAATTAGTAGAGAATTGAAAATCAAAACTACAATGGGGTATCACCTCTCACCAGTTAGAACGGGCATCATCAGAAAATCTACAAAGAACAAATGCTGGAGAAGGTGTGGAGAAAAGGGAACCCTCTTGCACTGTTGGTGGTAATGTAAATTGATAAAGCCACTATGGGAACTGTATGGAGGTTCCTTAAAAAACTAAAAATAGAATTACTATATGACCCAGCAATCCCACTACTGGGCATATACCCAGAAAAAAACATAATTCAAAAAGACACATGCACCCCAATGTTTGTTGCAGCACTATTTACAATAGCCAGGTCATGGAAGCAACCTAAGTGTCCAATGACAGATTAATGGATAAAGAAGACGTGGTACATACATACAACGAAATATTACTCAGCCATAAAAAGGAACGAAATTTGGTCATTTGTAGAGACTTGGCTGGATCTAGACACTGCCATACACAGTGAAGTAAGTCAGAAAGAGAAAAACAAATATCGTATATAAGCGCATATATGTGGAATCTAGAAAAATGGTACAGATGAACCAGTTTGCAGGGCAGAAGTAGAGACACAGATGTAGAGAACAAACATATGGACACCAAGGGGGGAAAGTGGTGGGGTGGGGGGGCGGGGGTGGGATGAATTGGGAGATTGGGATTGACATGTATACACTAATATGTATAAAATAGATAACTAATAAGAACCTGCTGTATAAAAATAAATAAAATAAAATTCAAAATATAAAGTAAACACATTTATACATTAAAAATATTTTTTTTTAAAAGACTGTTATCCAGGGCTTCCCTGGTGGCGCAGTGGTTGAGAGTCCGCCTGCCAATGCAGGGGACACGGGTTCGTGCCCTGGTGCGGGAAGATCCCACATGCCGCGGAGCAGCTGCCCCATGAGCTATGGCCGCTGAGCCTGTGCGTCCGGAACCTGTTGCCCCGCAATGGGAGAGGCCACAAAAGTGAGAGGCCCGAGTACCGCAAAAAAAAAAAAAAAAAAAAAAGACTGTTATCCAAAATATACAAAGAACTTTTAAAATTCAATAGTAAGAAAACAAATATCCTAATTAAAAAGTCATCTACGACCTTAATAGACACCTTACCAAAGAAGATATACAGATGACAAGTAAGCATATGAAAAGATACTCCATATTATATGTCATCAGCAAAATGAAAACTACAGCAATAAAGAGATACCACTATACACTTATTAGAATGACCAGAATCCAAAACACAACACCAAATTCTGACAAGAATGTGGAGCAACAGGAACTATCATCCTTTGCTGGTGGGAATGTAAAATGGTACAGCCACTTTGGAAGACAGTTTAGCTGCTTCTCACAAAACTAGACACACTCTGACCATATGATCCAGTGATCAAATTTCTTGGTATTTACTCCAAAGAGTTGAAAGCTTGTATTCATACAAATGCCTGCACACAGGTAGTAAAAACATATTTATAGCAACTTTATTCATAAATCCCCTAATTAAAAGCTTTCCTAGAGTAGTGGAAATAAAAACAAAAATAAACAAATGGGGCCTAATTAAACTTAAACGTTTTTGCACAGCAAAGGAAACCATAAATAAAACAAAAAGACAACCTACAGACTGAGAGAAAATATTGCGAATGATGCTACCCACAAGGGATTCATTTCCAAAATATACAAACTGCTCATACACCTTAATATCAAAACAACAAACAATCAAAAAATGGACAGAAGACCTAAATAGACATTTTTCCAAAGAAGACAATGATGGTCAACAGGCACATGAAAAGATGCTCAATATCACTAATTATTAGAGAATTAGGTATCACTGCATACCACTCAGAATGGCCATCATTATAAATTCTACAAATAAATGTTGGTGAAGGTGTGGAGAAAAGGGAACCCTCCTACACTGCTGGTAGGAATGTAAATTGGTACAGCTGCTATGGAGAACAGCATGAAAAGTCCTTAAAAACTAAAAATAGAGTTACCATATGATTCTGCAATCCCTCTCCTGGGGATATATCCAGAGAAAATTCTAATTCAAAAAGATATATGCACCCCAATATTCATAGCAGCACTATTTACAAGAGTCAAGACATAGAAGCAACTTAAATGTCCATAAACAGATACAGATAAAGAAGATGTGGTATATATACATACAATGGAATATTCCTCAGCCATAAAAAAGAATGAAATAATGCGACTTGCAGTAACATGGTTGGACCTAGAGATTATCATACTAAGTGAAGTAAGTCAGACCGAGGAAGACAATTATCCCATAATATCGTTTATATGTGAAATCTAAGGTATGGTACAAATGAACCTATTTACAAAACAGGAATAGACTCACAGACATAGAAAACTAACTTATGGTCACCAAAGGGGGGTGGGAGATAAATTAGGAGTTTGGAATTAACATATATATTACTATATATAAAATAGATAAACAACAAGGACTACTGTACAGCATAGGGAACTATATTCAATATCTTATAATAATCCATAATGGAAAGAATCTGAAATATACATATATATGTATATATAATACGTATATATATGTATATATATATAACTGAATCACTTTCCTGAAACTAACAAAGCATTGTAAATTAACTATACTTCAATAAAAAAATTGTTTAAAAAAATTCCCAAACTTGGAAGCAACCAAGATATCCTTAAATAGGTGAATGGATAAATAACTGTGGTACATCCAGACAATGGAATATTATTTAGCACTAAAATGAAATAAGCTATCAAGCCATGAAAAGACATTGAGGAAATTTAAATGCATATTACTAAGTAGAAGAAGCCAATCGGGAAAAGATACATACTGTTTTATCCAACTATATAACATTCTGGAAAAGGCAAACCGTGGAGACAGTAAAACGATTCATGGTTGCAAGGGTTTGGGGAAGAGGGAGTGTTGAATTGGCACAGCACAGAGGATTTTTAGAGCAGTGAAATTATTCTGTGTGATACTGTAGTGGTGTTAGGGGAACCACAGACTGAAACCACCCGCCCTGGCCAAGCAAGATAGTAACCACTTGCATGAGTTATCTTACAACAGGAGGTCCTGAGAAGGAACACAGAACTAACAAGTTACCACCAACTGGAAAGATTCGGGAAAGGTCAAAAGGAGAGAGGAGACTCCAGTCCATACATCCTACCAATCTCCCAGAATCCTCCTCACTGGAATCTATCTTGGCTGAGTGATGAGCTCCCTATCAGGAAGGACCCTGAGTCAGTGTGACCCACCAGAGACAACTCGGAAACTAACCCCATTACCATAAAACCTGACACCATGAACCATGTGGCAGAGCAGTTCTCCTGTGTTCCCTTACCTTACTGCTCTCTGTCCAGGCACCACTTCCCAATAAAGTCTCTTGCTTTGTCAGCATGTGTGTCGCATCAGACAATTTATTTCCAAATGTTAGACAAGAGCCCACTCTCAGGCCCTGGAAGGGGTCTCCCTTCCTGCAACAGTGGTGGATACATGTCATTATACATTTGTCTAAACCTATAGAATGTACAGCAGCATGAGTGAACCCTAGTGTAAACTGCAGACACTGAATGTTAATGATGTGTCAATGTAGGTTCATAAATTGCAACAAAAGTACTATTCCAGTGGTGGATATTTTTTTTTTTTTTTTTTTTTTTTTTTGCTGTGCGCGGGCCTCTCACTGTTGTGGCCTCTCCCGTTGTGGAGCACAGGCTCCGGACGCACAAGCTCAGCGGCCATGGCTCACGGGCCCAGCCGCTCCGTGGCATGTGGGATCCTCCCGGACCGGGGCACGAACCCGTGTCCCCTGCATCGGCAGGCGGACTCTCAACCACTGCGCCACCAGGGAAGCCCCAAGTGGTGGATATTTATAATGAGGAGGCTATTCATGTGTGGGGGCAGGGAGTATATGGGAAATCTCTCTACCTTCTGCTCAATGATGCACTGAATCCAAAACTACTCTAAAAAATAAAAATCTGTTACAAGAAAAAGCAAGAGAAAATTAAACCCAAAGTAAGAAAAAAGAAGGAAATAATGAAGATAAAAGCAAAAGTCAATAGAAAATAAAGTTAACAAAGCCCTATAAGGTGTTTTTGGTCTGTTTTTTTTTGTTGTTGTTGTTTCTTTTTGAAAATATCAATTAGGTTGAAAATATTGAGATGGCATTTTTATATTTGAATTTTTAAAAATCTTCAGCTATTTTAATTTTTATGTGTGCTGGTTAATTTTTGGTGTCAACTTGACTGAACAAAGGGATGCCCAGATAGCTGGTAAAATATTATTTCTGGTTGTGTCTATGAGGGTGTTTCTAAAAGAGATTAATATTTGAATCAGTAGACTGAATAAAGAAATTTACTTTCACCGATGTAGGTGGGCTGGATCACCCAATCCCTTGAGGCCTGGGTGGAGGAAGGGCAAATTCACTCTGAGCTTGAGCTGGATATTGTTGCTGTTGGTTCTTAGATTTTTTCAACAAATGGTGCTGGAACAACTATGTATTCACATACAAAAATAATTGAATCTAGACAAAGACTTTACCCCTTCACAAAAGTTAAATCACAGTGGATCATAGACGTAAATGTAAAACACAAAACTATAAAGAGCCTAGAGGATAACATAGGAGAAAGTCTAGATAACCTTGGGTTTGGTGATGACTTTTTAGGTACAACAGCAGAGGCATACTCTTTGAATGAAAGAATTGATAAGCTAGACTTCATTAAAATTAAAAAATTCTGCTTTGTGAAAGACACTGTCAAGAGAATGAAAAGATAAGCCACAGACTGGGAGAAAATATTTGCAAAAGACATATCTGCTAACAGGTTCACATGGCTGAGAGAGATCATCTCTCTCATGCCTTTTATTTTAAGGACATGGATCCTATTCATGAGGGCTCCACCGTCATGACCTAATTTTCTTCCAAAGGTCCAGTCTCCTAATACCATCACCTGGGGTTGAGGACTTCAACATATGAACTTTGGTGGTGGTGATGGGGGTGGACAAAAACATTCAGTCCATGGCATACATACTTTCCTGAAAGAGAAAAAAAGGATGACACCTTAAGGTATACTTTGAGAATTATAATAGCCATAAGTGTCTCCATGAGAATGTGTCCTAAATTTGAACATCACTAACATACTTGTTGAGGTAGGGGAGAAAAAAGTTAAGATTTGCTGAACTAGCCCAGCTAATGAAATCTCTATCTTAGAACATGAAAAGTTATCAAAACAACATTACTTGGAATAAAATCACAGAAGAATGATCACAGAACATGATCAAAGGATTGAAGAAAAACCAAGAGTCTAGGTCTGTTGGCATTCACATCTTTTCCTGTGCAAGAATCCATTAGATCCTAGGCCCAAGCTTGTAAAAAGTTCTTCCTAAAAATAAACTCCACCCTTTAAATTGAGAGAAATGTTTTGTGTTTTATGTGAGTCTTTCTGAAAACTTCAGAGAGCAAATTTAAAAGCAGTGTCAAAATCTTTCAGGGTAATGAAAGTTAAACAGAATTACATTTCTTAAATAAATATTTCCTTTGCTTTATTCTGACCATCCTACATTTATTTCTTGTTTATTCCTTGGAATGAGAAAAGACCAGGAGGATGTTACCTATCCAATGCAGGAGTATGGAGTAAAATTAGTCCTGTGTCTGGGCAATGATTTGGTAAAACATATTATCAGAAGAAATTGCCAGTCCATATAATTCCATGGTTACTTTCTAGATCATACACATCTTCTATTCATTCAACAGCAAATTTATGTTTGCCATTTGCAGCAACGTGGATGGAATTGCAAGGCATTATGCTAAGTGAAATAAGTCAGACAAAGGAAGACCAGTACTGTATGATATCACTTATATGTGGAATCTAAAAAAATACAACAAACTAGTGAATATAACGAAGAAGAAGCAGACTCACAGGTACAGAGAACAAACTAGTGGTTACAAGTAGGGAGAGGGAAGGGGGAAGGGGCAATAGAGGAGTGACGATTAAGAGGTACAAACTATTAGTTATAAAATAAACTACAATGATATATTGTACAACATGGGGAATATAGCCAATATTTTACAATGAATATAAATGGAGTATAACCTTTAAAAATTGTAAATCACTATATTGTACACCTGTAACTTATATAATATTGTAGAGCAACTATACTTCAAAAAAAAAAAAAAAAGCCCAGCAAATTTATGATGTACCTACTATGTGCCAGACACTGTGCTAGATGCTGGGGAGGTAAAGACAGTTTTCTCTTGTTTCTACTTGTTGAAATAGAAACAAGCAATGCTTGGATTTGAGCACCAAATACCAGTAAAACTTGGATGAGGGTGAAACAGAACAATGTCACTCAAATGTCCCTCTGTCTAGTTATGGGCCACTGTTAAGCTACAAATTCCAAGAGAGCAGGGGTCATGTGTGCTGTTCACTTATTTTTTAATCTCCAGTGCCTAGAGATTTCCTGGTATGTGACTGATGCTCAATTAATAATTGTTGAATGAGTGAATGAAAACTAGCAATAAGACCAAAAATCACTTTAGAAGAATAGTAGCAGAAGATGACAAAATATTTGAACTGCCCAAGATCTATGGAGAGTAGAAACTTGGAAGCCCTGGAGAAAGAATGATAACACCAGTGGAAATCTGACTTTTAAATACTGTTGGACTGTATTTACCCACCTCTGAACTCACCCCAAACTTGTTAAGGTATGGTAAAGAAAAACATATTTATTTTAGAGATATGTTTCTTGAATCCAAGGCCAATAAAAACATATATCTTTTCAGATATATGTTAGGGCTTCTACTTCCTAGCTTCCTTTGTGAACACAAACAAATGAAAATGTCTGTTTAAATGTCCTTATTGCTAAAATGAGAATACTGATAGTATCCATGTCGTAAGATTTCATGAGGAAAATTTAAAAACTCACCTGACACAAAACAAAATCTGGCATGCAATTACAGTCAATAAGTATTGGCCCTTCTGGTAGTGAAAAAGTACATACCTCTTGGAGTTCACAGTCTAGCAGGAGTCAGAGAAAGAGAGATGTAACAAATAATTATAATATACATGTAAGTGCTGATAGACATAACTATAATGTGTAATGGGAGTATGAGCCAGGTTTGTTTATGTAGAACACTAAATAAATGATCACCTAATTGATAGAGTTAGCAAAATATATTTATTTGGGTACATTATAATCACTTAATTACTTGATGGGAATAACAAATATTAACAAAGAAGAAGAAACCCCATTAGAGAAAATAAGCATTCTCTTAATGGGATGGCTTGTTTTGATCATAAATGAGTTAGATGCATTTTATTTAATCTAGGTTTTGTAAAAAAATTGTAATAAAAGCGAATCTGGCTCTTACTTCATAAAAGCAGAAAATATGCTTAATTAAGATTGCAAATCAACACAGTCCCCCTGTAAATGTGCTATTTTCACAGCTTGCCTCACACCTCTTCCACCAGCACCTAGTAATTCTTTGTGTATTTCTGTCCTCAGAGGAAATTGCTGCCATTATCTTAGGCTGCCTCTAAGTAAGTTGCATGCACTCCACATTTCTGTGCTATTTTCTTCGCACTCACCAACCCCATCTGCCTACCCTGGTCCTTTTGTTCTTTCCATTTGGATTTTTTTTCTATGACTACACTGAGAAAAATCCAAGAACGATACCCATTCTTTAAGAGTGTATTGTCAGGATGTAAGTTAGGAATGTTTAAACTGAAGTCATCAGAGCCAAAGTAAGCTTGATACATGTTGGAAGTCTTACAGTAGTGGTTCACGATTGTAATTACATAAAGTAATAATTACTGCACTTGGCTCTGTAGACGTGCCGATTGTTGGAATGTTCTGGTTAATGGAAATCCGAGCATTTGAAAATGTAAAAGACTGTGCTTGTTTTTTCTGTTGTTCTATTTGTTCCTTAGCTTTTCTGTTGTTTTTCAGTTCACGTGTACTTTGAAATATTTTCTCCTTGCCCTTTCTTCCCCGTAAGAGAGGAATGTAAAAGTTTATAGTCACTATCCATGTGTGTGATGAAGGTACAATCTCCAAGCATATCACACAGAAATTTCTTTCTCTGTGAGATAACAGATGACCTTGAAGACTTCATGTGCCAGAAACATCTTGCCAAAACTAAAGGACTGTTCCTGAATCTCAGGGAAGAAAAGACTTACTTTCTTAAAGAGTTTAACAATAATCAATTTTGTATCATTCATGAAGAGAGGTCTTGAGAACATGCTTATTCTTAAGCTTAAGTAACACTGAATAAAAAATAAGTCACATGGTTATAATTTCTCTATTGTATTAGTTGGAGTCTTTTTCCATCCCTCTGCACTTCTCTCCACTGGCTTCAATATCAGGGTCCATGTAGTAATACGACACCTGCCAGCAGCTGCAGCCTGACATCCTTCCAAGTGCAAATGCAGTAGAATTTCAGTCTCCTCATTGACCTGAGTTGAGTCAAGAGGTTAGGTTGGGAGAATGCCCACTTGACTTAGGCATAGATGATGTGCTTTTCTCTGAGCCTTTAGGGCTGAACACTGGGGAAGGATGGCTTACATGGGAAATTTATGGCATTATTAACAAAGAAGCAAAAAAGATGAAATTGGATAGTAGGCACTCATCACAAAACAAATGTCATCTATTGATAAGTGATAACCTGTCACTTAACAATCAGTTAACATGTTAAGCCCTTACTATTTGCCAAGCAATGTTCTATGAATGTATTGGCTCTCAAAAGAAAACGATTTTCTGTGTTTCTCTGTTACAGTAACCAATATAATTAAATAAATTTTTTTTTCTCCCACTCTTAATTCAGACCCATACTTAAAAACTCAGTATACTTGAAAAAAATTAAAATAATAAAATATTGGAGCCTGAAAGACCCTGGAGCTTTTTTATAGAGATAAATAGCATAGTGCAGAATTCTCCAAACCATTTTGACCAAGGTCTTCTATGAATAGAAAATTGTTGAATATATGTGTATTACTAATGAACTATATTCCTCTATGACTGTTTTAATATATTGCACATCTTATAAAGTGTACACCTAAACTAGAATTATAGAAGAACATTTTAAAGATGAAGTAGGTAATATTTTATAATGTCTTATTAACCATGAATGCTTCATGTCATCATTTGCAAAATATTCACTTTGCAAGAGTCATCACTAACAACAGTGGGTGAAAATCCATAGTCTAGATATCCTTTTGATAATTTCACATATTTGGCCAACTTATTCCCAGTATTGCTTAAATAGATTAAAAAAAATTCATGTAGCATTGCTAATAGAAGGTTAGTAATAATTCAGAGAAAGGGTCAGTTCTGCCATTTTCTTATTTGTTTTTGCCTGAGTTATTAGCATTTGCTTCAGTTTGCTAAAGCAAACTGTTCTGTTTTGTTTCTCAAAGAAATCTTTATAAACCAATTGTCCTTTCTGTATTACTTTATGTAAAATAAAACAAATAATAATAAACCCATAAAAGTTGACTGGGCACTCATCATCTGTACTGAGAGCAACATTTCTCTGTTGAGGACAACCCACTCTTTCCTCAGGACCCATCTCACAACTTAAGTGGTTCAATGAAGGGCAAGCATCCATTTATGTATTAAATATTTTAAAGGCTGATTTTTTTTTCATTTTTTAGATAAAGATGAAAATAAGTCCTAATGTTCTTTCTCCCCTGACCTGTGAACTATTCGGGCTGTCTCTGGAATATACCAATTCTACATGGGAGGCCAAAGGCTAGTAGCACAGAAAGAGGAGAGGCAACCATGGTGCATATTCTGCTCATCCAAAAAGTGAGGATTATGAGGTTGTCCTCCCAGAATTTTTGAGAGGATTACACGAGAAAATTATTTCAGTGCTGAGAAACCTTTCCTGAAGGTAGAATAATGTATCCTGATTAGGATCTGGTGTAGTCTGGAGTCAGACTACCTAAACACAAGTGCCAAATCTAGAATTTGCCAGTGGTGTAACCTTGGGCAGGTCACTTATGCCCTCCAATGCCTAGTTTCACTTGTTCAATAAAACAATAATTTTAGTGGCACAGTCTTCCAGTATTGTTTTGAGGATTAAATGAAATGACATTTGCAAAGCTCTTAGTACAGTTCCTGATATAAGGAGTGCTTTATAAGTGTTAGGTCTTGTTGTCATTGTTATTCTAAGGATCAATTCAGAAAAAAAAAAAGAAGCTCTACTGACAGTTATTTTCATTCATAGTGAACATAACTATATAATTCTTTGGTATAAAAATATATTTATATATATGTGAATTCCCTGGTGGTCCAGTGGTTAGGACTCCACACTCTCACTGTCAAGGACCCAGGTTCGATCCCTGGTCTGGAAACTAAGGTCCTGCATGTTGTGCAGTGCGACTAAAAAAATAAAATAAAATAAATTTATATATATATATCATTATGTATATTATTTCTTTATATATATGTAAAGTAAATCCTTATAATTTAGAATGACTACTCCATCATACAGAACAGCAGTTACAAAGGGAAGTTTGGGACTCTTGGGGTCTCCAAAACCCTTTCAGGGGCTCTGAGAGGTCAAAGCATTTTCATACACCACTAAGAAGTTATTTTTCTTTTTCATTTTTGTTCTTTCGTGAGTTTAGAGTGGCATTTTTCAGAGGGTCCATATATAAGATTACAACAGACCAAATAAAGAAACAGACATGAGAATCTAGTTATTACCTACTGAGCCAGATGTTACAGAGATTTGTAAAAATCTCCTTTACACTTTTCTCACTGGAAGTTTTTTCAATTGGAAAATCATTTTTCATAAAAATATGTCATTTATATAATGGACCTTTTATTTTTAAACAAATTAATAAATACATAATTTAAAAGTTCTGGGCTTCCCTGGTGGCGCAGTGGTTGAGAGTCCACCTGCCGATGCTGGGGACACGGGTTCGTGCCCCGGTCCGGGAGGATCCCACGTGCTGCGGAGCAACTAGGCCCATGAGCTATGGCCGCTGAGCCTGCGCGTCCAGAGCCTATGCTCCGCAAAGGGAGAGGCCGCAACAGTGAGAGGCCTGCGTACCGCAAAAAAAAAAAAAAAAAAAAAAGAAGCTCTCAGCTTTAATTTCCAGTAAGGTAAATTTTGATAGATATAACCCATGTAACAAAATATGTGAGAGGTTCCTTTTTTACTGATGTATAGTTGTACAATATTATATAGGTTACAGTTGTACAATATAGTGATTTACAATTTTTAAAGGTTATACTCTATTTATAGTTATTATAACTATTGGCTATATTCCCCATGCTGTACAATATATCCTTGTAGCTCACTTTATACCTAACAGTTTGTACCTCTTAATCCCCTACCCCTGTATTTCTGCTCCCTACTTCCCTCTCCCCACTGGTAACTACTAGTTTGTTTTCTATACCTGTGAGTCTGCTTCTTTTTTGTTATATTCACTAGTTTGTTGTATTTTTTTATATTCCACATATAAGTGATATCATACAGTATTGGTCTTTCTCTGTCTGACTTATTTCACTTAGCATAATACCTTCCCAAATCTATCCATGTTGCTGCAAATGGCAAAATTTCACTCTTTTTTATGTCTGAGTAGTATTCCATTGTATATATGCACCACACCTTCGTTATCCAATCATCCATTGATGGACACTTAGGTTGTTTTCATATCTTAGCAATGGTAAATAATGCTGCTATGAACATTATAGTGCATGTATCTTTCAAATTACTGTTTCTGTTTTTTTCACATATATACCCAGGAGTGGAATTGCTGGGTCATATGGTAGCTCTATTTTTAGTTTTTTGAGAAACCTCCACACTGTTTTCCACAGTGGCTACACCAGTTTACATTCCCACCAACCATGTATGAGGGTTCTCTTTTCTCCAGATCCTCTCCATTTGTTATTTGTGTTATTTTTGATGATAGCCATTCTGACAGGTGTGAGGTGATATTTCATTGTGGTTTTGATTTGCATTTCCTTGATGATTAATGATATTGAACATCTTTTCATGTTCCTATTGGCCATCTGTGTTTCCTCTTTGGAAAAAATATCTATTCAGTTCTTCTGCCCTTTATTATTTTTGGCCACACCATGCAACTTGCAGGACCTTAGTTCCTCAACCAAGGATTGAACGTGGGCCCATGGCAGTGAAAGTGCTGAGTTCTAACCATTAGACCACCAGGGAAATCCCTTCTGCCCATTTTTAAATCAGATTATTTGTTTTTTGATGTTGAGTTGTATGAGCCATTTACATAGGTTGGATATTAATTATGTGGGGTGTTCTTAATAATTTTTGTGTAAATATAGTCCTAAAACCAAAAAGCTTGAGAGTTGCTGATAGAGAAGTTGTGGATGAAAAAGCTGACATCATTTTTAGCCACTAAAATTAGTGACACATTCAATTCTCTCAGCCTGAAAGTAAACTCCAGGCTGTAGCATAAGGTTAAACTGGATGCACAGAGCCTGCTAGGTGAGGTGGCTCTGGGATGCTGTGTAAAACACTGAGCATGCTGCCTGCTAAGTACCAAGGGATCTGTAAAAGGTAGATTGTGGTATAGAATCATGGGGATTGAAAAGTGACACAGCTTTATTAAATATCTTGCTTAAGGCTACAGACCACAAGCAATGGAGCCAGAATACTAAATGGAACGTTTGTTCCTCCTCCAAATTTTTATCTGAAGGTGAGATTTCAGATATAAAGATTTCAGAGGTTCTCAAGATTCTATTCCTGTCTTACCAGTTCCTCTGAGATGTAGTGGAAATAATAGAAAAAAATTATTATGAAACATTTGTTTATCAAATGGTAATTTCATTTGAATCTTACCATGTATCTGGTTTACCATCATTCATTTGACTAGATCTACCAGAGGCACGTTATTGGCTTTCCAGTAGTAAACTATACAACTTAAAGACATTATTTGTCATATTTTATAGGTCTCCTTACAGAATTGCTCAACCTAGAATCTGGATTTTCCCCATAGAATGTCTTATAAAAATGTCACATTGCTCTTTTCCTTCTACATCTAGCGATATTATTGTCAACTACAAATTGGCACTTGCCATCTACCTCTACAGGATTAACTTATGAGCTGTTGTAGCTGCTGACTTTCAACACCCCTGAAAGGCATTTAGGGTGGAGATCAGGAATGAAGCACCCTGTGCTCTGGGAACAACTGGGAGAACAGGCCTTCAGATAGATATTTTCAAGAGCAGATTTTATGAGCCCAGTTCTTGCATCTCCTCGTATCTAGAAAAGCACTGACATCCTTCATGGTGACCTCCACTCCTCTGCATGACTAGCAGTAGCACTCATGACACTAGCGTCAACCTTCTGCAAAAAATATGTGCATGATTGAGTGTTTCTCAGAGCTATCTGAGATGCTGTCTTCCAGGCTATAGTCCTCATTTTACTCCAAATAAAACTTAACTCACAACTTTCACATTGTGCTTTTTTTTTTTCACTCAACAACATTTCGGCTTCTTATTTATTTATTTATTTATTTACTTACTTACTTACTTACTTATTTATTTTGAGAGCGAGAGATTGTTAAATACATCCACATAAGAACAACGGCATATTGGAAGCTGACTGTAACCCATCAACTAGTGAAAATTAACAGCTAAGGAGTCTCCATTCTGATTGTAATCTCTACATGTTAAAATGCATGCTGGGAGTTAGACACTCAATTCTGTTTGAAATCAGCTTTTCAAGGTGATTTGTGACTGTGTATTACTTCAAGCTGGTGGGGGAGGGCAATAATTTGTTTATTTTGGTCATTTTTCTTTAATAGTAGTAGAAGCTGTGTTTGAGTTTTCACTGCCCCCCTTAGCTCCCATGAATTCTAAGGATATTTAAATAATAACAGCTATCAGAGCTTCATAGGAAACTTTGAGACAGCTTAATCCTTTGCCAGTGCAGGCAGTTCTAAAGCAGCTAATAATTTAATAATGTTTTTGTCTTGCAAAAGTGGTTTGTAGGCTTAATTTGCTTGCAGCAACAGAAAGTGAATGCTTTCACTTGTGCCCTGTAGCTTTTCTCCAGGTTATAGTTGTGGCAATGATTTACAGAAAATATTTTTCAAGATGTAATTTCCATCTGCAATGCTTTATGCAGAAAGTCTCAGCCACAAAAGTATGGGTTGTAGGAGAGGAAAAATAATTTTCTGTCCAGCCTTCCCAGTTCTTGGGTGAGACTCCCCTGTAACAAAAGACAGATTAACAGAAGAAAAAAAAATTAATTATGTACGGACATATGGGAGCCCCACAAAGATATGAGACTCAAAATGTGGCCAGATATTTGAGGCTTATATGCCATCCAGGGCTAAGGAAAGGGATAGGGGCCTGCAGCTGCAAAGCAAGGAAGACAATTCACCTGGAAGGTGAGAAGAGGAAATGTTTGGTAAACAAAGTTTGCCCTGGCCTGCAGATAAGTCTCTCAGGGATAAAAGTTATCTCCAGTAATGGCGCTCTTCTGGGACAGGAGTCCCTTCTAACATAAATTTCTTTTACAAATGTAAATTTCCCTTACAAAAGGATAAATTTTACTCTGTTTTCAGAGCTCATCTGTCTGCAGTTTCTTAAAGATTATCAGCTCAAAATAATCCTTATGCCAAAGAGGCGTATTGCGGGGGGGGGGGGGCACCTCCTGCTACCCTGTACTGTGAAGTCTGCAGAAGAGCAGAGTGTAGGATTAGTTAGTAGTCAGACAAGCCTGTGTGGTCTCAGTCCCTCTGACCCCATGCCATCCGGGACAGGTCACTCCACTGCCCTCAAACTACAAACTATAAATTAGACCTGTAAATAGTTTCTACATGCTTTGCTATGCAGATTAAATAAGGCCAGGTTTGTTAACATCTACTACAATTTTCAACACCTAATTAGCACTACCTACATATTCACCACTTTTATTATTTCATAGGATATGGGTTCTGAGGGCAGAGAGAGAGAGAAGGGTAGGAAAAGGATGAAGAGAGAAAAACAGAAAGTTTAATGTGACAAGAGAAAATAATGAGTTTTTCTTTTTTTTTTTTTTTTAAGAAGAGATAGTTTGGTAAACATAGGAATGGGAAAAGGTCTTTTGACTGTGACAAATGAGAAAAAAAAATAATGAAAAATTTAAATCAGTTACCAAAACCTATATTGGGCTTAGAACCCAAGTCAGAGATTTCTTGTTAAAACTGTACGGTTTGGACAAGCACAGATAAAATTATTTGGATCTATATTTTTCTATAAAATCTCGAAGAACCGATTGCTTCTAGAGAGTTGGGTTTCTCTGGAGGCTGGAAGTATGAAGGGCTCCTGGAATCTGCCTTGAGGCTTGGCCTCTTGGGAATTTGGCTATCTAGCTTTTTGGAAATGTTCCACCCCCAGATTCTTTCAGAAACACCGAAGATATTTTATATTATGGTAACAAAGTTGAAACAGATCTGTTACCATAAACTCTGCCCAGAGAAGAATATGATTTCCAGGATTTTCAGCAAACAACCTTGATATAAGTCATCTCCTTCTATCACCACCTCCCAAAGCACGTACTTAATTCTTAAGATGTTTTTTAGAGTCCTGATAAATACCAGGGTATTTATTCTTCCTTTGAAAAAAAGAAAACATTGTCCTCCTGTGCTATTTTGTATTTCAGGTTTGAGTAGCTTGGGAAAAAGAGTACAATATAGAAGTTTGAATTATATTTGGATTAAACTCATGGAGCTTTACACATTCTGCAAGTAAACTCTAAAACAAAAAAAACAAAAGCTAAAAACAAATCTGACTGTCCAACTGTGGGATATTGGAGAAATGAAAGGGCTTGCTTTTATATTTAGCAGTTAGTACTACAGTTGAAATTGAGCACATAAGCATACCTCTCTGATTGATATTCCAGTTGAATGGGCAGTGCACGTTTCACATATTTAAATTCTTCATTATAAAATGGCTCATTTTCTTTCACCTCTATTAAATAATGCATATGGTTGAGAGTTCTACCAGCTGGCTGTAAGCAGCTATGGGTTGAATTATAATTGCAAGCAACTGCTGTGTAAAATCAGATAAGTTGGCTTCTCACTGTCATCTGGGTGCCTTAAAGATAAAGCAAGAAGGCCTTATTTGATCTTAGAAAACCCTCAAGGAAAACTTATTTTTCCTGGAAAAAAAAAAGTAAAGGGAATCAAAATGCCTCCTGTGGAAACCTGAAGTAAATCAACAGACAGACTTTTTCCAATGATGAATAAACTAGGATCCCTTTACGTCACCTCAGCCATTTGTAAAGAATGGTGGGTCTGACAATATTCATCTACTAATCTTTCATGAACCATTGTCTTGTACTGTTTGGTTCAAACTCTAAGAAAGTAATTTAAGGTCAAAAAGACATGGTAAATACACCATCTCTGGCTTAGAAGTCACCCAATAACATGTCAATGCTTATACTGTAACATGTCTCTACTCCCAGATTTAGTCATGCTTACAAAGAGATTTACGTGGACTGACTCCATTCTGATTTAGGCTTAGTAAGGCCTATAAAATCCCTTTATGTATAATTATACAGCATCCACTCATTCATTCAACAAATATTTATTGAGTTGTTTACTCTCTGCCCAGTGCTGTTCTATGTGCATTGAATTCTGCTCCCCAGATATTGCTAACAAACCTGCTGACAAGACCAAACTGAGTATATTGAGTTCATTGGTAAGAGGCATCACCAGCCTGACCAAGCAGCAGCAGCGCCTCTAATGGGATCTACTGAGAATTGGAAGCTTGATTTAAGGCAGGTATTTCCGTGGGAGGAGGAGCCTTGATTAGGATTGGGTAAGGATTGTGATTTAACAGTTTATAATTGGTGGAAAGCGTAAGGTGAGGATTTCTGAGGCAAGGGATTCAAAGAATCTTCAGCAGTTAACTGTCTTGTGTTTTCTAGTGAACAGTTTGTAGGGGTTCAAAATAATCACTCTAAAGTATGACACTTTGGTATATTGATTATTTTAAATTAAAGGTACTTGAGAAATAGCCAATGCAAAAATAACACTCTGACCCTTCCTTTGACCTCCTAGGAAGCAGGGGATAAATCTCCAATGTGAGAGTTACCTTCCCTGTACCAAGAGAGTAGAAGGCATCCTTATCACCAAAGGCAGGGAATTTAGGGCCAAAGAGGCCATATAAACAAATCTTGTTATTCCTTCACCATTTTACTACCCGAAGCCCAAATCTCCTTGTTTAGTCAATTTTCACAAATTTATTGTTTCTTTGTCTAAAAGGTATAAAAGCTTCCTTCTCTAGTCGCTTTGAGTCTCATTTTTGTGGGGCTCCTGCATGAATGTAAGTAATTGAATTTGGTTTCCTCTGTTAATCTGCCTTTAAAAAAAATTTACTGGCGGGCCTCAGCCAAGAACCTAGAAATGAAGAGAGAAGATTATTTTTCCTCCCTACAAGTTGAGAGGTCTTTCTGGAAGTTAATGGAATGAATAATCAAGTTATGTGCCTGAGCAAGAGTCTACTCAAGTGAGAGGAGAATGAAGACAATGGGGTGGTGAGGTCATGTGACTATAGTCAGGAAGCTGTGTGTGGGAGTGAGGATGGGCGTAGGTAATTCCTGGCACTTGGGATCCACCAGTGGACAAAATGGTAAAAGTCCTCACATTTTGGAGTTTACTTTCTAGAAAATTCAATCAACTTCAGATTGTGAATAAAACTGAATAGCTTAAATTGTGTGCCAGTTACTGATTTATTCTTTCACAGTTCAAATTTAGAATTAGCCAGACACTATTTCTTCATTAGATCACTCAACAAGGCTTTTTGTACTCTACCAAATGCCTGGCCTTGGACTAGGTGTGATGGAGAGACTGTCCTCAAAAATTTCATTGTCTAGTGGGTGACACCAACTTATAGATAGATGCCTATAAAAATGAGCTAGTAAGTGATGCCTAAGAACGAGTTATTTAGCTGATAAAATTAGTATTTGTTCTAGCATAGTGTTCTACTTAGAAAAGTACTAACCTTACAATGGCAATGCATGAAAAGGAAGTGAATGGGGCAAAAAGTGAATCCACAGGCTGCTTTATAACTGTTCTAAGATTGATAAATCTGTTTCAAAGGGACTATGCCTTTGAATAAGACCCAAGGTCATTGCATTTACTTGTTCTTATGACTAAGCATGAATAAATTGCTGCTGTGTCTCCTCTTCCATTTCCCCACACTGCTATGTTATTATGCAGGTGGTTTTAACACGTAAAGGATTTACAAAAGTCACAGGACTTCTACAGCCTGGCAGACAGGGTGATAAGTAAAGTGACTAGCCAACCAGCCAGCCTAGGGCAACCAGAAGGTGGGAGCTGAGTTTAAATGGAGAGTGTGTGCACACCCTGCCTAAAGGGATTCACATCGCCCTGGGGGGAAAATGTGCAGACCTGCCAAAGAAAGGTCTGTAGCCCTGATTCAGCCTGCCAGTGACCAGCTTCTTAGCCCTGATTAATCAGTAAATAAGTGTCACAGGGTTTCCCAGTCAGTGCACTGGGATCTCCTGGTAGACTGAGATGCCTGTCTTGGTAGATGGGAAGCTGCCATGTGCTTCCCTGCTCCACCAGGGACTTGACCATTTGCCATCTTTCCTTCTTTTTCAGAATTCCCCTATGCCAGGAGATCTCAAAATATAAGGCAAGTAAAGGTATTATAGGTTTTGATTTTACATAAAAGTTATGCAGTAATCATTTCACCAGGAACAATTCATCTAGAGAATAAAGATAAAACAAACCTTTTGGTTTCAAATATTGGTCACTATGCTATCATTGAGATATATTTAATACTTATGCATCTTGTTTAATGTACCTCTTCCAAATGTCATTCTAACTTCAAAATTGTGTTTGTGCATATCATAAAACCTAAAACTAAAAAGATCTGTGTTCATAAACTATTGAAACTGAAAGGGACATTAATGCCCATACAGCTCTAATCCCCCATTTTCAGATGAACAGTCACAGAGATGGATCTATGTAATCCAAGTTATCAAGCATGTTAGAGGTGCAGCCAAAGTCAAACCTAGAGGTCTTTGGCCAATGTGTACCTTTCTGCCTTTCCTAAGGAGTTTTTTTTGTTTGTTTGTTTGTTGTAACAAGTTCAGAGTGATTTCTATTAACACCCTTTTTATTATATCTCCACAGAACACGTCTGAGCTATAAAGAAATATAAAATGTCAGGAATGGTAAAATTCATCATAAATGCCTTTTTGTTTTGGCCTCACTTCAATTCCTTAAAACTTTTCTGACAGAGTGGAAATCCAGGGTTTTATTAAGTTCTGGCACAGTTGATCAGAATTGGCTAGTGTCTAATCACTCAATAAAGACTCACAAAATAGAAACAAGGATGCAGAGAGTCATGATGGTTACTTCTCTTTTGGACCTCAGTTTACTGACTGTTCTGACAGTGGAATCACTGGATCTGTGTGGGAGGATCCCCTTTGGCTCTTACTGTCTATGCACCTTCATCCAGGGCAACAGAGAAACAAGGGGTGGGGGAGAGCAGCCCCGGTTTGTATTGTGACCCTGACTCTTACTAGTTGTGCCACCTTGAGTCAGTTGTGTGAATCATCCCCCAGATGACTTGTGAGGATGCCCTCACAAACTCCCAAAATTGAGTATGGTTCACATTCCAAGATTCCTTCACACAATATTGGGCACTTAATAGGATGGAGCACAGAGAGTGCTGTGCTGGAGGACAGGCAGTATGGCCAGGGGTGGTGGGGGACTCTTCAGAGGAGAAGAACTGGGGGTGCCAGGGCTATGGAGGAGAAGGAGGGACGATTCTGGCACTCGGTTAAGTTTATTTCATTAAATCCACTCGACAACCGAGGAAGATTTCTTTGTTCTGAAACTATGAATGGAGGAACAGCTATCTCTAAAAACAAATGCAGCGTTTTAGGATTGGAATAGCTTTGAATCCACACATGAATTTGGGAGAGATTTTTTTGCCATAAGGCACCTTATATCTTACCATAAACAACATTCTAAAATTGCTTTGCAAAGCAAATGGATTATGTGTGTCCAGCAAGAAAAAGAGCAGAAAGAAAATCTGTTACTTAATAGCTCGTTACCATCAGTGATGAAGGTGTACATCTCATTGCTTTTCCCTCTGCATTTTGCCTGTCAGCTTCCCCACACTCAGCCCAATCACCCAAGCTCAGTGCTTCTCACCAAGCCTCTTAGGGTGACCAGCCTGTCTTGAAGCCCTGCCTCTGGTGTGCCAGGGAGTCACATCTGCCTGCCTCTCCAACTTGAGTAACCCTGGGTGGACTGCCACCCCACACCTGGGTGATCAACAGCTAGCAATGTTAGGTCCTCCCTTCGTCAATGTTTCCACCTGGTCCTTCCTCCTCCTGCAGTAGCCCTCTTCCTTCCTTATTTGAACCTAAGAAGTGATTATAGTATTTTTCAAACATCTCTTTCCCTGGATGGTCTCTATCAACATCCTGCCATTCTAATTTCAACAGAAGCATTTAGTCAGTCTGTTCTAAGATGGTGAACTACCTGTAGGCATTCATAAGTATACTTGAAAATAAAAAATGGTATATACTACTTTATCCTACTTATTAAATACAGAGTTCCTAGCTTAGTATTTGTTAGTATTTTATTTTATTTTTAAATAGGTAATCACAAAATCCAAGAGGCTCAAAGAGTATGTATAAGAGATGTGCATGCTCTCACCTTGTGCCCCATGACCAAGGTCTCTTCCCTAGAAGTTCTCAAAGTTTTCAGTGTCTCGAATATTAGTCTAAACATATTTTATATTTATAAAAGCAGGTAACTAAAGTATTCCCACACTCAATGAGAGGAGAATTAGGCTCTACCTTTTCAAGGGAAGATGATCAAAGAATTTGTCTATATACTTTCAAACCCTCCTATATATACAATCTATTTTTATTAACACAAATTTAGTACAAAAAGTACTCTTCTTCTTAATTTGTTTTACTTAATACATTTTGGAGATAATTCCAAATCAACACATGTAAATTTTCCTTCATTTGTTTTGTTTTGCTTTAGTTACATAGTATTCTCTTGTAAGGATGGATATACCATAATTTATTTAAACCAGCCTCTTAATATGGGCTATTAAGTTGCTTCTAATCTTTCATTCTGAAATATATTATCATTTCACACATGTACGTATCTATGTAGAATAAATTCCTTGAAGTAGAATTGCTGGATCAAAAGTTCTGTGCATTTGTGATTTTGATATATACTGCAAATTTTTCCTTCATAGAGGATATTCTGAGTTATACCCCTACAAGCAATATATAGTAGGAAAAGCATCATTTAGCTGAAAAGAAAAGAAGCATTTTCTCTGCACCTCACTTCAAAGGATCTGAAATTGCAATCATTATATTCTTCTGTAATGACAATGGAGTAAAAACACAAGATGATAAATTACCTTCATGTATTTTCCTGTCATAAGCAGAGACTAGAGTTAGAACTATGCAAAGAAATCATTGTAAGGAAGCATAGATGAGTAAATTCCCCTGTGCTGGAGGAATTTGTACATCCAACGCATCCCCAGCTCCCACACTCCTTCCACACTCCATGCTACCAGCTGTGAGAGCAGCACATCTCTCAGTGGCAAAGATGGAATGTGCAACCATACTTTGATCCGTGCATTTAAGAGATATCTATTTCATACCTGCCATGTGCCTGGTGATACATACCCTTAGGCAGTTCAGAGGGGGGTTACTATATCTACAGACCAAGACCAAAGTCAAGTCAAACCCCAGCGTGGATGATGGGAGCAGGCCCTGTTATGGAAAGGAAAAACATTTTGTTCTTGCAAACCCAGTGATGTTGGCAGATAGAAGTTACTTTTTTTGTCTTTGAAATCTTACAGCACAATTTTCAGAGTATGGACTTTGGATTCAAATCTTGCCTCTGTATGTCTCAATACTTCTGTTTCCTCATCTATGAAATGCAAATAAATGTATTAACTCTCTCATGGGTTATGAGATTAAATAAAGTAACATATGCAAAATTCTTAGAATAGTGATTTCCACATTTGAAATTCACTAGTAGTAAGCTTTCTAACATTATATTATTATAATTAACATTGCATTCTTTTATATCATTGTTAATATAATTTTAATAGTTTAAATTATTAATATTATACTGATGATAATGTAATTTGATATTATTAATAATATTAATATTATTACCCAATTCCTTATTCGCTGTATTAGTTATCCATTGTTGCATAACAAATTACCCCAAAACCTGGTAGTTTAAAATAACAACACTTATTATCTCAGCTTCCATAGGTCAGTAATCTGGGTATGGTTTAGCTGGGTGCTCTGCTTCAGGGTGTCTCTCAAGGCTGAAATCAAGGTGTTAACTGGGACTACATCATCTCAAGATTCAACGGGGTTAAGATACATTTCCAAGCTCACTCGTGTGCTCTGTTGGCAGGATTCAGTTCCCTGTAATCTGTTGGCTGAAGGCTACCCTTATTTCCTTTCAACATAGGCTTTTCCATCATGGCAGCTTGCCTCACCAAAGCGAGCAAGACAAGACAGCAAGAGAAAGAGAGCACCAGGCAGACCAAAGTCTCAGTTTTTACACTTTAACTTCAGAAGTAACATAACTATCTCTTCTAGGTCCATCCCACGCCCAAGGGGAGTGAACACCAGTAGGGAGGTTCATTAGGGGTCATTTTAAAAGCAGCCTTCCACAATTGTTCTCCCCTGTGTCTTTGTGGCTTGGGAGAGAAAGATAAAATAGAGACATTTACAAGCACTATCTAACTGAGTTAAAGACCATATTGGTTATAAATTATGTTATAGTTTGACATGAAGATAAATATCCTGTTTGCCTGATTTTCTTTACAGAAAAAAATAAAGTTCAAGCTAACAATATAAAGAGCACACTTGAGGCTGATCCAGATATGTAGGAAGACTATGATGTAGATGTCAGCTTAGCTATAAATGACAACCACAAAATTGCACAAGCAGTTTCTATTCTCAAGAGCACTATGGTTTGGTTAATTGCCAGCATGATGTGGCTGGATTGTTCCTGGGAGAGGAAAGAAAACATTTTATAAAAGTTAAAAATGGTCTCGATCTGGGTAAATAAATGGCAACACGACTAAATCAGCTTCAGTGACTACTTGGTACTCTTTTGCCTTTTGGAAATATGCTAAAAAGACAGCACCCATTTATTCAGTGGGGGAAGAACTAATGGTTTTGGTACAGTGAAGACCTCAGGAAAAAATAAAATAAAATTCCTACTTTCTTTCTTATACCAAAACAAAACTTGAAATGGTTCTATTTCAATGGAAATAAAGTAGATAAATTCGCCAAGGGAAAATTTTTTTTAGCTTTGGAGTAGAGAATGCATTTCTATGTCCTAACCAAACTTAGAATTCAGAAAATAAAAGAATCATAAGTTTTAATATGTAAAAATTAAAAATTTCTGATTGCTGAAAAATGGCAAGATAAGTGTATAATGCTAAATGATATAAAACAAGCTGGAACAAATATTTGCAACATATATTATTGCCAAGTTGATAATTTCCTGTATATAAAATCTTTAATAATCAATAAGAAAAACTCCAAAAAGACCAAAGTATATTCCAAGATATCCATTAAAGCATTATTTAAAACACAAAATATTGGAAATAACTATAAATAAGCTCTTAATGAGACTCATGAAAAAAAATATAGTGTGTAAGTATGACGGAATGTTCTTTGGCCACTAAAAGGAATGAGGTAAATCTCAGCAAATTAATAAAGAATGACATACTGTTAACTTAAAAAAAAAAACTAAGATGTAGAACAGTATGTGAAGTATGACTTCATTTGTGTTTAAAAAGTAATACAAAGGATACAGAAACACACATATACACGTATAAATATATATTTGTATAGGCATAGACTATCTCTGGGATGATACACAGAAGCAGATAACAATGATTTGCTTTTCATTGTATACACTTATGCCTTTTCTTTTAACTATTTGTACGCATTTCCTATTCAAAATATAAAAATCATTTCAAAATATTTTTAACTGTGATCCCAACAAACACAAGCAGTAGCAAGGGAAAGGCAATCCAATATCAAAATTGCTTAAGTTAGCTTATGGCACTTTTCAAAAAATGGTGATTTAGATACAGAGTCTCACATTTAGCTTTGTTGGAATTTGGTGGTGAATTCTGAACCAAATTAATTAAGTCAGAAAATGTCGTGGAATCATTTAACTAATCCTACTATTAAACCTACTTTTGTTACATTAATTTTGAGTTAATTCATTTGTTTTTTTCAATTAACATCTATTGCACACCCAGCATGAGTCAGGCAGGGTGCTAGAGTATAACACAAGTTAAAACACAATGCTGGTCATGGAGAACATTTACACTGGAGAAACCTGGCAGACACTGTCATAACCAAATGATTAAAGTCAACATCACCAGTAAGAAGACCTGTCAGTATTCTGTATCTCCCGATGATACGATGCACCAGGAAGCACTCGATACCACTTCTGTGATAATATTGCCCAAAATGCATAACCTCAATCTAATCAAAAAAAGCTCAGATGAATCCAATTTGGAGGTCATTCTACAAAATAAAGAATCAGTGTCTTTTTTAAAAGGGTCAAAGTTATGAAAGACAAATAGAAACTGTCACAGATTGAAGTGCCTAAGGAGACATGACACCTCAATGCAGTGTGTGGACCCTGGATTAGATTCTGGAACAGAAACAGAACATGAGCATGAAAGCTGGGGAACGTCTAACCAAGTGTGTAGACGAGTTAATAGTGTTGTATTTAGTGAATAGTATTAATTTCCTGGTTTCAGTAACTGTACTATGTTCATGTAAGATGTTAACATCTGATGAAACTGGGTGAAGGATATGCAAGAACACTTTATACTATTTTTGAAACTTTTGTGTAAGTTTAAAATTATTTCAAACTTAAAAACAAAAAAACCTGGGGAATGCCATTCCTTACCCTAGGTTTGGTCAAAACAGAGCACTTTAATAATTGTCAGAGTAACTTGCTTGTTTATCTTTCAAGGAAGATTCAGCTTTGCTTATTTTATGGAAAACACGCTGAGCCCAACTTATGAAAAGAAATGTTTTAACTTTAGGTAACTTATTTCCTCATGTAATATTTGATGTGTTAGAGTGTTTTACCAAATAACTACAAGAACCCTGAGATATACCCATAAACAAACACTCTTAAGATAAAAGACTAATATAGAGAAAAATTATTAATGTTTATTTTTTCCATATCTTCAGATTTCTCTCTCTCTCTCTTAGATGACAAGTGGTTACAGTCTCCCTACAATCCCTGACCAGTTTGCAATGACATGAAAGGGCCAGTCCTAGAGACTGAGGGATAAGATTCGAAGGTGGTACAGAAGAATGACCTCTCTGGAGTTATTGTCTAGGGTAAACCACAATATGAAAAGTTGACTCTTTTAGCCCTAGACCGTGAGCCCTTCTAGGATCTAAGAGCTCCAAGAGAATAGGAAAAAGAATTGAAGACTATTTGTGATTTTGATCATATATTATCTAACTGGGACAAGAAAAATATCCATGTGAAAGGACTTAAGAATTAAATACAAAAGAGTATATTACAGTTCCACCTCAATTAAATGGAATTCAGCTTGCCAGAACCCTTAATTAACATTGTTTTTTCCTTTCCAGTTTCTTCTTATAGGAGAATGACAACAAGATAACAAAATAGGAGAGTGAGGAGAGAAAATGTGTTGGGCTTGGGGGCTTGCATAGCACAAAACGTTCAAGACCCTTCTGGACCTGCCCTTGCCTGTTCTAGGATTCTGAACCCCTCTCCTCTCACCAACCCCCCAGACCTACCCTGTTAAACCCCACTGGCATCCTTGCTCTACCTCAAACACTACCAAGAAGTTCCAGAAGCTCTGAGAATTTTGCATCCTAGGACTTCTGTTCCTGTTTCCTCTTCCTGGATCACTCTTTCCTTTTTTACTCACATGATCACCCCTTCCTTTGGGTCTCTGCTCAAACAACACCATCCCTCAGGTCTTCCTTGAGCATCTAGTGTCAACAAGCAGCTCACCCTCACCCCACAGTCCTTATTGCCCTTCCTCAGCTCTATCTTTCTGCATAGCTTTCACTACCACTTAACATCTATGCATTTAGGTGTGTTTGTTGATGGTCTATCCCCCACCTCTCATGAAAGTCATCCCTATGTATCTGTATCTCAGGGCTTGAAATTGCCCAGTTATTGTTTGTTGAATGAATGGATGGACATGGTTCATTAGTTATGCCAATACCCTATAACCTCTGTAGTTACTATACTTAGAAAAATCACATTTCTCTGATAAGGCACTTAGTACATTCTGTTCTGCATGAATGTTACTCTATATGAGGATTATGTTCCCCTGTTGGACTCTAAGATTTCTTAAGGCAGAACCTATTCATCATTAAGGACATTCTACATAGTAAACATTGAAAGAATGAATACATTTGACCTTAATGATCCAGTGCCTTAAAACATGGCAAGAACTGAAATCCTCCAAATAAGAGTCAATCCACTTATTATACAGTAGTTACCCCTTATTTGTGAGGATAAGTTCCAAGATCCCCAGTGGATGCCTGAAACCACAGTTAGTACCTAACCCTATATATATATATATATATATATATATATATATATATATATATATATATATATATATATATATTTTCCTATCTTAATGGGCAGGTAGTATATACAGGGTAGATATACTGGACAGAGGAATGTTTCACATCCCTGGCAGGACCCAGCAGGACAGCACAGGAGGACATGGGATTTCATCACACTACTCAAAACAGCCCGGGGCATACACTTTAAAATTTATGAATTATTTCTGGAATTTTCCATTTAATACTTTTGGACTGCATTTGACTATGAGCAACTGAAACTGTGAAAAATGAAACTGCAGATAAGGGGGGACTACTCTATTTTGTTTACTAAGGCAAAAAAATATCTATTATACCTTAGAAACGTTTCTACAAGGGGACAAGTAAAAGGGTGTTTTTTTCAGACTTAATTTCACTATGAAATCCAATTACCTGATATAATGCCTTTTGTGAACACTCTGACTTAGATGAGATAAAGGCTCACTGGAAAAAAGAAAGAAATGAATATTACTTTCATTAACCAGGGAGATGAAACAAAACATACAAATGAGCGCCAAGCACATTAAAGATATTCATCTGAAAATAAGATTCAACTCCTTTGGGTGCAGAAAGAAGCATTGCTTCCTTTGGCAGGGTAGTATGTATGCATTGTGATTTTTAGTTTCCTGTAAAATTTGTGACTGTATTTCTACTGACTTATAGAGCCATGAATATGATAGGCATAACCACTGGTTACTTGAATGAGGCCTTAGTGAGCCAAAAATGGACAGAGCAAGTAAAGTCAGACCAGAGCTTATAGAGGCCCAGCAGAGAAAAGTCTGGATAGGTAGATGATGCTTACTGGAGTCTGACAGAAGGAAAAAGGAAGCCATCTGGGGAATATAACATCAGAAGTCCAAATGAAGATAGATGTTTCTAGGCTTATTGCTGAGATGGACAGAGCACAAAAGCAAGGAGCTCAGATTTAGCATTCAAGAACAAGACTTGACCCTGGGAGGATTGTTTCAAACTTTAAACTTTACGGCAAGACAAATCTTTAGTCACAGAGAAAATCAGTCTGTGGCTTGGTAATCCACCCAGTGCCTCAGGTATGGAGGAATAAGGCAGTTGAGAATTGGTAGTAAAGAGTAGCAAAGCAAGGTAGTAAAGAGTAGCAAAGCAAAGTAGTAAAGTAGTAACTGTACCTAAAGTCGGATTTAACTTGATGACTCAAGGCCTACAACTGAGAAGAGTAATTGATCTCAGTGGATAGAAGAGTGTTAGGAGGTAGATGGTATGGATCTGGGGATCTGTCCTTCCAGGAGATCCTCATGCATCTTTCTCACCACAGAGATTATTTTAGGCTTAGAGGCACTTCATTTATCTTGTATACCCAGAACCATTGCGACTATCTATCTTTGGAAAAAAATAAAATAGGACAAGAGCCTGGACAATGGAATTCTCTTACCTAACATTTGTTTTCTTCATTTTTAATGGGTAAGCATTGGAGCCAATATGGAGAAGCCACTGATTCAGGAAATGAAAGGTTTTGGGTAGAATTATTTCGATAGACTGTGCTTTAAGATAATTATACAAGACTCTGCTTTACTTAAGCATTGCCCACACAGACTATGTAATATCATCTGCTATGAGAAAACTGTCCCTTCTCCCACAACAGGGTGATTACAGAGTTCTGGAAATAAACTCTGTATCAATGTGAGGGGAGAGGAAGAAAAAGGAAAGCAGAGACACTGAGATCGGTTGCAAATATAAGATCACAGGTATGCAATTTTTATGTTTTTTTTTTAAATAAAGGAACTGTTATGAGGAATATAGTTATCTGCAGGTGTGGGCATAGCTAGAATTCTGCTTCTGATTCAGGAGCAATTAAAATATGAGTGCTAAAGTATTTCAGAACTAGAGGACCAAAATAGGGGAAAACGTGAAGGAAAACCTGAAAAAAAAAAAAAAAACCCAAAAGGAAGCCAGAAGAGAAAACAAGGGAGACAAGGAAGGGAGATTCCAGGACCGTGGACTGAGGGGTCGAGACAAAGACCAAGTGGATGGATGAAGCCATGGCACAGGTGGGGACAATTCTAAGCCAGTGAGTGAGCAGACTGCCCAGAGTGCGACTGAGCTCAATTCACACAGAACATGATGTGATAACCTGTGGGTGAGACAAACCACAGATCAGTGATACTCTGAGAGCCCCTCACACTGCAGTATCCCTAAATTGTGTGGGAAACTGTGCTGCGGTCCTGGGTTAGAGTGGACCAAAGATGAGAGTAGATCTTATGCACCCTCATAATGATAATAAAGACTTATAATACCCATTTTCTGCTCAAAATTATAAACAAGAAGAATTTATTGCAACTATTTCCAATTGTTTCCTTTTGTCATTCATAATGCCTGGATCGTTTCTGTCTTTTACAAAGCACATTAGAGGAAATAAGACAGAAGTAATTATTCATAGAAAACTCTGCCATATTTGCAAGATCGTTGAGACAAACTCTGTGTTTTACTCATTTCTTTTAATACTTACATGCCTCCCTCAGTGTAAGGCACATAGGGGGACTTAAAAATTACTGACTGATTTTCTTTTAGTTGAGGAAACTGAAGTTATGTTGTGTCCAAGCTGTGGTGCTCTCAGGGTTAGTTATGAGAGCCAGTTCCTGACTCCCAACAAAGCCACTGGATCCATACTCTTCTTTTTTTTTTTTAATCTTTATTGGAGTATAATTGCTTTACAATGGTGTGTTAGTTTCTGCTTTATAACAAAGTGAATCAGTTATACATATATATATGTTCCAATATCTCTTCCCTCTTGCATCTCCCTCCCTCCCACCCTCTCTATCCCACCCCTCTAGGTGGTCACAAAGCACCAAGCTCATCTCCCTGTGCTATGTGGCTGCTTCCCACTAGCTATCTATTTTAAGTTTGGTAGTGTATATATGTCCATGCCACTCTCTCACTTTATCACAGCTTACCCTTCCCCCTCCCCATATCCTCAAGTCCATTCTCTAGTAGGTGTGTGTCTTTATTCCTGTCTTACCCCTAGGTTCTTCATGACATTTTTTTTCTTAGATTCCATATATATGTGTTACCATACAGTATTTGTCTTTCTCTTTCTGACTTACTTCACTCTGTATGACAGACTCTAGGTCCACCCACCTCACTAAAAATAACTCAATTTCTTTTCTTTTTATGGCTGAGTACTATTCCATTGTATATATGTGCCACATCTTCTTTATCCATTCATCCAATGATGGACACTTAGGTTGTTTCCATCTCCTGGCTATTGTAATTACAGCTACAATGAACATTTTGGTACATGACTCTTTTTGAATTATGGTTTTCTCAGGGTATAGGCCCAGTAGTGGGATTGCTGGGTTATATGGTAGTTCTATTTGTAGTTTTGTAAGGAACCTCCATACTGTTCTCCATAGTGGCTGTACCAATTCAAATTCCCACCAGCAGTGCAAGAGCATTCCCTTTTCTCCACACCCTCTCCAGAATTTATTGTTTACAGATTTTTTTTAACATCTTTATTGGAGTATAATTGCTTTACAATGGTGTGTTAGTTTCTGCTTCATAACAAAGTTAATCAGTTATACATATACATATGTTCCCATATCTCTTCCCTCTTGCGTCTCCCTCCCTCCCACCCTCCCTATCCCACCCCTCCAGGCTGTCACAAAACACCAAGCCAATATCCCTGTGCCATGCGGCTGCTTCCCACTAGCTATCTACCTTACGTTTGTTAGTGTGTATATGTCCATGACTCTCTCTCACCCTGCCACAGCTCACCCTTCCCCCTCCCCATATCCTCAAGTCCGTTCTCCAGTAGGTCTGCGTCTTTATTCCTGTCTTACCCCTAGGTTCTTCATGACATTTTTTTTTCTTAAATTCCATATATATGTGTTAGCATACGGTATTTGTCTTTTTCTTTCTGACTCACTTCACTCTGTATGACAGACTCTAGGTCTATCCACCTCATTACAAATAGCTCAATTTCGTTTCTTTTTATGGCTGAGTAATATTCCATTGTGTATATGTGCCACATCTTCTTTATCCATTCATCCGATGATGGGCACTTAGGTTGTTTCCATGTCCTGGCTATTGTAAATAGAGCTGCAATGAACATTTCATGACTCTTTTTGAATTTTGGTTTTCTCAGAGTATATTCCCAGTAGTGGGATTGCTGGGTCATATGGTAGTTCCATTTTTAGGTTTTTAAGGAACCTCCATACTGTTCTCCATAGTGGCTGCATCAATTTACATTCCCAGCAACAGTGCAAGAGGGTTCCCTCTTCTCCACACCCTATCCAGCATTTATTGTTTCCAGATTTTTTGATGATGGCCATTCTGACCGGTGTGAGATGATATCTCATTGTAGTTTTGATTTGCATTTCTCTAATGATTAATGATGTTGAGCATTCTTTCATGTGTTTGTTGGCATTCTTTATATCTTCTTTGGAGAAATGTCTATTTAGGTATTCTGCCCATTTTTTGATTGGAATGTTTGTTTTTTTTGTTATTGAGCTGCATGAGCTGCTTGTAAATTTTGGAAATTAATCCTTTGTCAGTTGCTTCATTTGCAAATATTTTCTCCCATTCTGAGGGTTGTCTTTTGGTCTTGTTTATGGTTTCCGTTGCTGTGCAAAAGCTTTGCAGTTTCATTAGGCCCCATTTGTTTATTTTTGTTTTTATTTCCATTTCTTTGGGAGGTGGGTCAAAAAGGATCTTGCTGTGATTTATGTCATAGAGTGTTATGCCTATGTTTTCCTCTAAGAGTTTGACAATTTCTGGCCTTACATTTAAGTCTTAAATCCATTTTGAGCTTATTTTTGTGTATGGTATTAGGGAGTGTTCTAATCTCATACTTTTACATGTACCTGTCCAGCTTTCCCAGCACCATTTATTGAAGAGGCTGTCCTTTCTCCACTGTACGTTACTGCCTCCTTTATCAGAGATAGGTTGACCATATGTGCGTGGGTTTATCTCTGGGTTTTTATCCTGTTCCATTGATCTATCTTTCTCTTTTTGTGCCAGTACCATACTGTCTTGATTACTGTAGATTTGTAGTATAGTCTGAAGTCAGGGTGCCTGATTCTCCAGCTCTGTTTTTCGCTCTCAAGATTGTTTGGTTGGGCTTCCCTGGTGGCACAGTGGTTGATAGTCTGCCTGCTGATGCAAGGGACACAGGTTTGTGCCCCGGTCCGGGAAGACCCCACATGCCGCAGAGCTGCTGGGTCTGTGAACTATGGCTGCTGAGCCTGTGCATCCAGAGCCTGTGCTACACAACGGGAGAGGCCAGAACAGTGAGAGGCCCGCGTAATGCCAAAAAAAAAAAAAAAAAAAAGATTGCTTTGGCTATTCGGGGTCTTTTGTGTTTCCACACAATTTGTGAAATTTTTTGTTCTAGTTCTGTGAAAAATGCCAGTGGTAGTTTGATAGGGATTGCATTGCATCTGTAGATTTCTTTGGGTAGTAGAGTCATTTTCACAATGTTGGTTCCTCCAATCCAAGAACATGGTATATCTCTCCATCTATTTGTATCATCTTTAATTTCTTTCATCAGTGTCTTATAATTTTCTGCATACAGGTCATTTGTCTCCTTAGGTAGGTTTATTCCTAGATATTTTATTCTTTTTGTTGCAATGGTAAATGGGAGTGTTTTCTTGATTTCACTTTCAGATTTTTCATCATTAGTGTATAGGAATGCCAGAGATTTCTGTGTATTAATTTTGTATCCTGCTACTTTACCAAATTCATTGATTAGCTCTAGTAGTTTTCTGGTAGCATCATTAGGATTCTCTATGTGTAGTATCATGTCATCTACAAACAGTGACAGCTTTACTTCTTCTTTTCTGATTTGGATTCCTTTTATTTCCTTTTCTTCTCTGACTGTTGTGGCTAAAACATCCAAAACTATGTTGAATAAGAGTGGTGAGTGTGGGCAACCGTGTCTTTTTCCTGATCTTAGTGGAAATGCTTTCAGATTTTCACCATTGAGGACGATGTTGGCTCTGGGTTTGTCATATATGGCATTTATTATGTTGAGGTAAGTTCCCTCTTTGCCTACTTTCTGGAGAGTTTTTATCATAAATGGGTGTTGAATTTTGTCAAATGCTTTCTCTGCATCTATTGAGATGACCATATGGTTTTTCTCCTTCAATTTGTTAATATGGTGTATCACATTGATTGATTTGCATATATTAAAGAATCCTTGCCTTCCTGGAATAAACCCCACTTGATCATGGTGTATGATCCTTTTAATGTGCTGTTGGATTCTGTTTGCTAGTATTTTGTTGAGGATTTTTGCATCTATGTTTATCAGTGATATTGGCCTGTAGTTTTCTTTCTTTCTGACATCCTTTTCTGGTTTTCATAACAGGGTGATGGTGGCCTCGTAGAATGAGTTTGGGAGTGTTCCTCCCTCTGCTATATTTTGGAAGAGTTTGAGAAGAATAGGTGTTAGCTCTTCTCTAAATGTTTGATAAAATTTGGCTGTGAAGTCATCTGGTCCTGGGCTTTTGTTTGTTGGAAGATTTTTAATCACAGTTTCAATTTCAGTGCTTGTGATTGGTCTGTTCATATTTTCTATTTCTTCCTGATTCAGTCTTGGCAGGTTGTGCATTTCTAAGAATTTATCCATTTCTTCCAGGTTGTCCATTGTATTGGCATAGAGTTGCTTGTAGTAATCTCTCATGATCTTTTTTATTTCTGCAGTGTCAGTTGTTACTTCTCCTTTTTCATTTCTAAGCCTATTGATTTGAGTCTTCTCCCTTTTTTTCTTGATGAGTCTGGCTAATGGTTTATCAATTTTGTTTATCTTCTAAAAGAACCAGCTTTTAGTTTTATTGACCTTTGCTATGGTTTCCTTCATTTCTTTTTCATTTATTTCTGATCTGATCTTTATGATTTCTTTCCTTCTGCTACCTTTGGGTTTTTTTGTTCTTCTTTCTCTAACTGCTTTAGGTGCAAGGTTAGCTTGTTTATTCGAGATGTTTCCTGTTTCTTAAGGTAGGTTTGTATTGCTATAAACTTCCCTCTTAGAACTGCATTTGCTGCATCCCATAGGTTTTGAGTCGTCGTGTCTCCATTGTCATTTGTTTCTAGGTATTTTTTTATTTACTTTTTGATTTCTTCAGTGATCACTTCATTATTAAGTAATGTACTGTTTAGCCTCCATGTGTTTCTATTTTTTACAGATTTTTTCCTGTAATTGATATCTAGTCTCACAGCGTTGTGGTCAGAAAAGATACTTGATACAATTTCAATTTTCTTAAATTTACCAAGGGTTGATTTGTGACCCAAGATATGATCTATCCTGGAGAATGTTCCATGAGCACTTAAGAGTAAAGTGTATTCTGTTGTTTTTGGATGGAATGTCCTATAAATATCAATTAAGCCCATCTTGTTTAATGTATCATTTAAAGCTTGTGTTTCCTTATTTTGGATGATCTGTCCATTGGTGAAAGTGGTGTGGTAAAGTCCCCTACTATGATTGTGTTACTGTCTATTTCCCCTTATTTGGCTGTTAGCATTTGCCTTATGTATTGTGGTGCTTCTATGTTGGGTGCATAAATATTTACAATTGTTATATCTTCTTCTTGGATCGATCCCTTGATCATTATGTAGTGTCCTTCTTTGTCTCTTCTAACAGTCTTTATTTTAAAGTCTATTTTGTCTGATATGAGAATTGCTACTCCAGCTTTCTTTTGGTTTCCATTTGTATGGAATATCTTTTTCCATCTCCTCACTTTCAGTCTGTATGTGTCCCTAGGTCTGAAGTGGGTCTCCTGTAGACAGAATATATATATATATGTATCCTGTTTTTGTATCCATTCAGGCAGTCTGTGTCTTTTAGTGGGAGCATTTAGTCCATTTACATTTAAGGTAATTATTGATATGTATGTTCCTATTACCATTTTCTTAATTGTTTTGGGATTTTTATTGTAGTTCTTTTCCTTCTCTTGTGTTTCTTGCCTAGAGAAGTTCCTTTAGCATTTGTTGTAAAGGTGGTTTGGTGGTGCTGAACTCTCTCAACTTTTGCTTGTCTGTAAAGGTTTGAATTTCTCTATCAAATCTGAATGAGATCCTTGCTGGATAGAGTAATCTTGGTTGCAGGTTTTTCTCCTTCATCACTTTAGATATGTCCTGCCAGTCCCTTCTGGCTTGCAGAGTTTCTGCTGAAAGATCAGCTGTTAACATTACGGGGATTCCCTTGTGTGTTATTTGTTGTTTCTCCCTTGCTGCTTTTAATATGTTTTCTTTGTATTTAATTTTTGATAGTTTGATTAATATGTGTCTTGGCGTGTTTCTCCTTGGAGTTATCCTATATGGGACTTTTTGTGCTTCCTGGACTTGATTAAGTATTTCCTTTCCCATATTAGGGAAGTTTTCAACTATAATCTCTTCAAATATTTTCTCAGTCCCTTTCTTTTTCTATTCTTCTTCTGGGACCCCTATAATTCAAATGTTGGTGAGTTTAATGTTATCCCAAATGTCTCTGAGACTGTCCTCAGTTCTTTTCATTCTTTTTTCTTTATTCTGCTCTGCAGTAGTTATTTCCACTATTTTATCTTCCAGGTCACTTATCCATTCTTCTGCCTCAGTTATTCTGCTATTGATCCCATCTAGAGTATTTTTAATTGCATTTATTTTGTTGTTCATCATTGTTTGTTTCATCTTTAGTTCTTCTAGGTCCTTGTTAAATGTTTCTTGTTTTTTGTCTGTTCTATTTCCAAGATTTTGGAGCATCTTTACTATCATTATTCTGAATTCTTTTTCAGGGAGACTGCCTATTTCCTCTTCATTCGTTAGGTCTGGTGGATTTTTATCTTGCTCCTTCATCTGCTGTGTGTTTTTCTATCTTCTCATTTTGCTTATCTTACTGTGTTCGGGGTATCCTTTTTGCAGGCTTCAGCTTCATAGTTTCTGTTGTTTTTGGTGTCTGTCCCCAGTGGCTAAAGTTGGTTCAGTGGGTTGTGTAGGCTTCCTGGTGGAGAGAACTAGTGCCTGTGTTCTGGTGGATGAGGGTGGATCTTGTCTTTCTGGTGGGCAGGTTCACGTCTGCTGGTGTGTCTTGGGGGTGTCTGTGGACTTATTATAATTTTAGGCAGCTTCTCTGCTAATGGGTGGTGTTGTGTTCCTGTCTTGCTAGTTGTTTGGCATAGGGTGTCCAGCACTGTAGCTTGCTGATCATTGAATGAAGCTGGGTGTTGGTGTTGAGATGGAGATCTCTGGGAGATTTTCGCCATTTGATATTATGTGGAGCTGGGAGGTCTCTTGTGGACCAACGTCCTGTACTCGTCTCTCCCTCCTCAGAGGCACAGGCCTGACACAGGCTTGACGTGTGGAGCACCAAGACCCTGTCAGCCACATGGCTACTGACCACTTGTCTGAGAGTTCACTAGCCCTCTCTGATTCTCAGTTTTTCCATCTAGAAATTTCCAAAGAAATGGCTCACTCTCGAATGCTACACGCTCTCTTAAGTGTCTCCCAAGATGCATGTGTTGCATATTTGGGTCAGGATATTTCTCCCTCTGTTCTCAGACCACTTCCATGCCCAGATCTGACATCAGCCTGACTTTAGAGATGGCCCGTGGCTGCAGGCTGCCACCATTGGAGAAGCAGGGAGCAGGGCTGCAGAGAGGCAAGGAGCCACACCTGTGGCTACACTGGCTCTTGGTGGCCTTAGATATATTCTATGTTTGCCACCCTAACAAATAGAGAACATAAACTTTCCCTAAGAAATTATCCTGTGTGTTTCATCACTTTATACAAATTTTGCTGAGATTAAGGAAAATTATAGTTTCCATTTCTTTGTCTTTGATCTACAAAAGTACAGAAAAGTACTAGGTTTAGTTGGTCACCAGAAAATGGTTTAGGCAGTTACAATTGACAATGAATTACTCCTTTAAAGTAGATCTTAAATAATGGAAATGTTCTTTTCTTTTTGGAAGCTGGTTATCAACTAAGACAAATCACCAGTAATGTTTACTTCTTTGTGAATCAACAGGAAAACCATAAACAAGTCTCAAAGGGGACTGATGAACAAGGTTTCAAGAACATTACTGCTCCTGCCTGAAACCATAACCAACCGAACACCTGAAAATATGGAATTCAGAATTTCAGTGTTTCCTCGAATACCAAGTGCTCACAAAACAACTTAAGGCAGTTACAATAAGTCAGTAATATAACAAATCTTGAAAGCAAAACTAACATCTCAGAAAAGAAAGGTGACAGTCCCTGTTATGGACTGAGTTTTGTCCCCTCCTCCCAAATTCATGTGCTAAATCCTAACACCCATATCTCAGGATGTGACTGTATTTGGAGGTAGGGACTTTGAAGAGGTAATTAAGATAAACGTGGTCATTGGGGTGAGCTCAAATACAATGTGGCTGGTGTCCTTACAAGAAAAGGGGATTATGACACAGACATACACAGAGGGAAGAAAGTGAGAGGGCAAAGGGAGAAAATGGCAAATCTACAAGCCAATGAGAGAAGCCACAGTATGACGTCTCTCCCTGCTGACACTTTGATCTTAGACTTCTGGCCTCCAGAATCGTGAAGAAATAAATTTCTGTTGTTTAAGTCACTCAGTCTGTAGTATTTGTTATGACAGCACTAGCAAATGAATACAGTCTCCTATACCAAAAACCTTCCCAAAAAGTTCATACAAAGGAAGGAGAACCATGACTCTTTCTCTTGGATCCATGAATTCTATTTGGATTGTGCTTATAATTTTCAAAGCATCTTCATGTCTATCATCTCCTGTGTTCCTCCCAACAAACTTATTTAATGGGAGGAGAGGTTGAGACTGAGAGGAGAGCCTAGACTTGCTCAATGACAGACTAAATCAGCACCAAGCCTCTTGATTAACTTGCAAGGGCAGCAGCTAAGGTTGAGGAGGATAGGTAGACCAGTACTCCACATTACTGATGAGTAAGGGAGGGTGAGGCACCAGGTGACTGGGTGACCTGCCCAAGGCCTCTCCAGCAGGAAGAGGCTGCTGGGGCCTGAAACCAGGTCTTCAGACTTGACCTTGTGACATTCCCACTGCCCTACATGAAAAAGGTATTCACTTCCTCTGCAGTCCCCAAATGATTCCTAGCTTCCTTCTTCTCCTTCCTTCCTCCTACCTTACCAAGGAAATGTCAGCTCTCAGGACTATAGGGAGGACAACTGGGCAGGCATATACTTTATAAGTTTTGAAAGAAGTCTTTAATACCATAAAGAAAAATTTGTATATCCATATATGTATAACTTTTGTTCCTAATGAGAAAGAAAGGGTCAATCTCTATGTGATAAAAACAAAAATAAGTAATAATAACACATAACACCCCTCCCCTTCCAAAACACACACATGCTGTTATGCCTTTTTAGGGAGGGAATAGATTGCTCTGCATCTAAAAGTTCATCTAAAAAGACAGGCTTATAATGGGGTTGAGGGTATCCAGAGATTTGAATAACCACAGAGAATTTGCAGAAGAGAAAGAGATATCTAATAAAGAACTTTAAGAAGTATAGTTTATAATGTAATATGTAAACTCCACTGTGTATTTCCCATTTGTATGTCTTCAAATACTTTTCAGTAAGGGACTACATTACTTTTCAATAACTTTTGGAGCTGGAATTGTTTTTCTTTCTTTCCTTCTTTCTTTCTTTCCTTCCTTCTTTCTTTCTTTCCTTGTTTTCACGTATAATACCAAGCTTGTACCAGTCTTAAAATGGGCCAATTTTATTTGAATCACAATTGTTTTCTCTTAGGTTCACTGAGGAGTGAGTGAGAGTAAGGATTCAAGCATGCAAGATACTGGTAACCAATTAGAAAGATCTGGAATTCTTCAGATCCCAAGATGTGATTCCTGCACAAAGTCTTCTGGATCAGCTAATACTTCTTAACAAAAGTCACTTCTAGGACTAAAAAGAAGTATTAGTTTGTCTGTCTGTCTTTCTCTCTCTCTACCTCTCTCCTTTCTCTTTTACCATCTATCACTCCATCCATTCATCCAACCATCCATCCATCTGTCTGCTTTCATATCTGTCTATATATTCAATTGAGACATTTTTCTTCATTGACTTTTTTTTTTAATTTATTTGTTTTATTTTATTTTTTATTATTATTTTTTATTTTTGGCTGCATTGTGTCTTTGTTGCTGTGCGCAGGCTTTCTCTAGTTGTGGCGAGCGGGGCCTACTCTTGGTTGCGGGCTTCTCATTGCAGTGGCTTCTCTTGTTGCGGAGCACGGGCTCTAGGCGTGTGGGCTTGAGTAGTTGTGGCTCGCGGGCTCAGTAGTTGTGGCTCGCAGGCTGTAGAGAGCAGGCTCAGTAGTTGTGGTGCAGGGGCTCAGTTGCTCCACGGCATGTGGGATCTTCCCAGACCAGGGCTTGAACCCATGTCCCCTGCATTGGCAGGCAGACTCCCAACCACTGCACCACCAAGGAAGCCCTTCATTGATTTTTGGTTTACAAAATTTTCCCCCATGAAAGTTCCAAATGAGAAAAACTATCCATAACTAAAATAAGACAGTGTAAAAATCAGAGCTCCTGTTTATATCTCAACTTTCCCCACTTGCTGATAAGTGACTCACTGTCTCTCACCTACATGAAATAGAGCCAAGGGGTGAAGGAGCTAAGGATGACACAATCTTTAACCAAAAAGGAAAAAAAAAAGAAAGCTTTAAAAAGAAGTTCCCAACTATCCTAAATGTTTTATCAGAATCTTCTTTTAGTCTTTTAATATGGTTCATTCCCATTTATAAAATGAAACCATTCAGAAAGCCATCAAATCCAGCCAGAGATTCCTGGAGAGGATGGGGAGGGTCTCGGTTGAAAGGATGCTTCTGAAGACTCTTTCAGCTAGTCCCTAGGTAATTGTCTGAGAATCTAAAGAATTGGTGGCTATTTGCATGAGACTCGAGGGCATTCCAGGTGACCTCCAGAGACTACACTGAGATCTCACGTGACCTTTATCAGTTAAGGAGTCCAGCAAGAAGGCCATAGTCTAGAGTTAGAATGCACCTGCATGATAATGCTTAGGAAGTGACAGACTTGGGACTCTGATGTCAGACACTAGTCAGCAAGTCTTTCAAAGTGAGAAGCAGACCTCAAAGAAAAAGCCCCTGAAGAGGAGTCAGAATTTCCCAGCCTGTAAGACTCTTAGATTAGGCCGTTTTCCTGTTGTGTAGCTGTGAGAGAGTGAGATCACCCTCTGAGCATGGGAAGGGAGGCTCCCCTTTCCAGCAAGGTCACTCGTTCTAGCTAGCCCAAGAGCTGTGGGCACCTGTTCGTTCTTTATTTAGTAATAGTCCACTTTGCAATCTACTTGCTATTCTAAACTGTCTCCTCTATTTTTATCCCTGTCATAAACTGGATTCCCTGACTCGTGCTGCCTTCATCCTGACCCTCTCATCCACTCCACCTTACTCTGAACATGCTTCCATCAATAAATACAAATATTTTAGTAGAATAGCTGTTTGTCCTTGGCTGAATTCCCCTCATACTTAGACCATGTGGCTACCCTTGAATTCCTCCCTGGTTTGACTTAATCATGTAGAGGGCTTTTTCTAGAGCACTTTCCTCAGACACATCCCTCTTTGGAAAATGTTAGTCTTAAAATAATTCCCAGTTCATTGCTCATCTTTTCCTGAAAATAGATCCTCTCTTAAGTCTCTAAGGTGTTTTTGGTCTTTAAGCGTATCTAATGCTTGCTAAAAGCATTTTAATCATCAAACAATTGAAACAAGACCCTATGGATTCTTGATGCCAGATAATGGGCTAATGACTCTCACATCAGTATTTTTAGCTCATAGTTCTCTCCTGAACTTCAGACCATATAGATAAGGAGACATTCCCTCCTAGTTATTAACCATGCCCTTCATATTCCACATGTCCCAAGCCCACCTCCTTTTTCTCCTCCAAGTCTTCCAATATTCCTTCTTGCTCCAATGGAAGATATATATCCTATTTTTTATATTTCACTTTAGGTATAGGTAATGAACATATAAACATGTATTGTTTACAATATAAATACATTATATCAGATGGTGAGAAGTACCAAGAAAGCAGCATATGGTGGCAGGGGAAAGGGGAGCTGTCAGCGGTGGAAAGCCTCACTGCTAACTGACATTTGAGCAGAGACCTGCAAGACCTGAAAGCCAGGTGGCTTTTGGGAAAAACCCAAAAGAGACTGGCTGTTGGGAAAAGGGAATTTTTCATGCAGAAGAATAAACAACTTCAAATGTCCTGAGAAAAGGGGTGGAAGCAAAGAGGAGTGGGGAGGTCAGATATTGACTTTGGGATGTCAATTATTACATGATACTAGAGATAATGGCCAATAATATAAGAGAAAGGAATATGTTGCTTAAGAATTGAAAAGTAAGGAATAACCCAGTAGAACTAATAAGGCTTCAGAATAACTGCAGAATTCAAGGCCAACATTTTCCTCTACCCTATGGGTTGGCACAATTTTTCTGTAAAAAAGCAAGTTAGTAAATACGTTCACCTTTGCAGGCCTTAAGGTCAAAATGCCATTGTGGCATGAAAACAATCATAGACAGTATGTAAATGAATGGACAAGACAATGTTTCAATAATACTTTACTTACAAAAACAGGTGGTAGATCAGATTTGGCCCCTAGGTCATAGTTTGCCATCCTCTTCTCTACATCAATAACTACCAAGCAGAAAATGGTATAGAAATGAAATTTTTTCACAATAACAATGAAACTATAAAATATCTAGGAAATAATTAAAATGATACAGTACAATACCTTTTCAGAGAACATTTTAAAAGGCTTGTAAAGACAGTAAGAAAGATGTGAATAAGTGGAGAAATATATCATGTTCACAAATGGACAAATTTCATAGCAAAGTTGTCAGTGTTCCTCCAAAATAATCTCTGAATTTATTGTAATCCAAATAAAAATTTTAGCAACATTTTTCAAAATATGTAAACACTTACTCTAGAATTAATATGGACTATAAAATCTATGAATAGCTCAGCAAGGCTAAAATAAGAGCAAAGAGAGCTGTTATTTCTGCTAGATATTAAAGTAACAATGTCTTAGTATAGTAATAAAAAGAAAATGATATTGATGGAAAACAGACAAATAAATCAATGAAAGTGAAAAGAGAGCTAATATGTATGCATATATATTATATATATTGTATAGATATATAATTTTATATGTATATAAACTCAATATATGATAAAAGGAGCATCAAAACCATTGGAGAACAATTCGTTGTTTAGTAGATTATGTTGGGAAATCTCACTCAGTATATATAGGTGAATAAACTGGATCTTTACTTATATAAAGATGAACACTAGATTAAAGATATAAATATAAAATTATGAAGTCAATATAATAAATGCAGAGGTTATATCTTTGTGATCTTGTGGTAGAAAAAATCTGTAGTTAAACAAGACATACAAGATATGTTTACCAAATTAATAAATTGGATTATATCAAAATGAGGGATCTCTCTTTTATAAAAATACTATAGGAAAAGTTAAAAGATTACAGAATGGCAGAGATACCAATAATATCTAAAACTGCCAAAGGATTAAAATCTTAAAAATAGGAAACCTTTGCAAATCAAAAGAAAAAGAAAACGGACAAGCACTAGAATAAGAATCATACAAAAAGGAAACTAAATGGGTAAGAAATCCTCAAACTCATCAGTAACAAAAGAAATGCAGATTAAACAATGAGACACCATTTCAGAGCCATCAAAATAGAAAAATTTTAAAATTTGGATGCTGCCCAATACGGATGAGAACACATGTAAACTGGAAGCCTCATGCATTACAGATGAGAGCAGAAGATTCCTATTGCCCTGAAGAACAATCTGATGGTACTTAATGAAACCCATCATGCAAAAATCCCAGAGGCCCAGCAGTCTCACACTTGGCTATAAATCTCAGGGAAATGCTCTCAAAGTCCATTATGTAACATTTGCAAGGGTATTCATTGCAGCATTATTTGATTCCTGGAAATTGGAGGCAATTTAGTTGTCTACCACAAAATGCCACATATGCACATTAAAACTCTTACAAATATTATATTTTAGAAGGATAAAAACATATCCAAAAATTAGATGTCCATCAGAGAAGAGAATGTGCTTGGGGGGATCAGGAAAATGTGGGTAAAGAAAAGGGGACCAGAAAGGTCTGTATTGCACTGAGCATGAGGGGGTGTCATCAACTGAGGGCATGATCAACTCTTCACATGAGGTTCAATGACAGAAAATGTATGACTTCTGTATAACAAAAAAGGAATATTAAAAATCATAGGTAAGAATTATGCAGAAATGTAGGCATGCAGAAAGATAATGGAGAAAAAAGTAAAGATTGCTGTGTCTGAGTGACAAAAACATGTGAAAAAAATTTTCCTTTATTGTTTTATGTTGTTAGTGTTAACGAGACTTTTCTTTAAAAAGTAAACATAATATGAGAAGCACCCTAACACGGATAATTTTTATGAGTGCTTAAAACTTTTACAGGGCAGTGGGTAAGCAAAATTGATAGTCTGAGTAAAATGACTGCTTAGCTATCTATCGGACTTTCTTAAATGTTTTGCTTCATAATACTTATCATGATAAGTATTTTGGCTCTTTCTAATATGTCATAATAATTTTATTTTATTCATTCGTTTAGCAAAGTTTTATTCACTTTTGAATGCTGGGCATGGTAACCCCCAGTAATCAGCCTTGAGATTGAGGAAGGCTCTGGGCTCTGCTTCAACACCTACACCCATAGAGCCTGGCAGTGTGAAGGCTTAAGATCTTTTGTGCAACCTCCTGCCCCCTACGTCAAGAGTTACAAGCCTTTAGCCTTATTTTTTCTTGAGAAACCCCCAAACATAAATGGACTAACTCAAGCCTGCTAAGGCCCATTTTTCTTGTTAAATGCACACAGAATGGTCTCGCTTATCCTTAGCCATCTATGTCAGAGAACATCTGCCTCACTCTCTGTCACATTTTTTGTTTCTTTTTTCTTTTCTCCTGGTCAGCCTCAGTTCCTATAACATATAAAATCTCTGTTCATTACCAGACATGCTGTCCCACTTTTAGAATGCCATCCCTCCTAGCAGCAAAACAAATGTTTTCTGGTGGTTGCTGCACTTTGATAGCCTTGAGTTCAGGAACTTTCTAATGTTTAAGCTCTGGAGTTCAGCTCTGCACATGGTGGCATCAGACAAGCATTGGGTGGGCACATTTTCATAAAGCTCTGGAGTCTACTCTTAGGACCAATAGATTTAGGACCACTAAGTCTTCAGTACACCTGCTATTCTTTGGCTTTCAAGTCTTGAAGAAAAGCAGATGTTGCTTTTCTTAAAGGGAGAGAAAGTGATTCTCAGGCCCATTGCTTTCTTCACTCCTTCACTCTCCTCCTTTCTAAACTAATGGGTGTTCAAGGTCTTGAAGCCAGATACCTGAGTTGGAATACTGTCTCCACTGCTTAAGATATGTGTTCCCTTGGGCAAGTTACTTAATTTTTTTGTCTCAGTTTCCTCATCTGTAAATTGGGGGAAACACCAGTAATAATCTCATAAATTTGACATGAGGATTCATTGAAAAGCTTTTCATGGTCACTGCATGTCAAACCCTGTAGGCTTTGCTCTTGGGTTGCCATGCTGAACAAGACAGACATAATCCCTGTCCTCATGTTGCATCTGGCTTACTGAGAGTCATTGATCTGTTATTTAACAACAAATTTACAATGACTGAAAGGCAAAAGTCTTAGATCCATATTCCAAACATTACTATTCTTTATGCTTCTACTACATCCTCCACTCTATGAGCTGGCACCAGGGCTTTTGGAGATCCCTGCCCACTCTCATGTATCTTTTCTCAACTCCCTCACCTCTGGATGTTCTTGAATATCACAGCCATTTTTTCCGATATCACCAAACTCTAGAAGGGCAAACCCAGGAATACAAGAAAGAGAACACCAGGCAGGAGGTTGTGAGTCCAGTTGTAATCAGAGCAAAAACAACATCCTTATAAGCCCCTGGAATGGTAAGGTTACAATTGATGTTGTAATTGGAGTCTTCTTCATTAGATTTTTATTAATATATCAATGAGGAAAGATACTAAGTGTAGTACCACTGATTGAATTAAGTGTGGGAAACTTTTATGAGAAGTTACAAAACTAAATTTGGCTCAAGAAAAGCTGAAAGACAATTCATTCACAATTTATGGCCTATGTAAGAATCCACCTGGTTTATATGAATCCAGGTGTAAATCTGGTATCAAATGATAAAACTAAGGAACATAGGGTAACTGATAAGAAACCAGCCTCATCACAGGTGAGGTGCAGAAAAGAAAATAGATTATTTGAAGGAAGACACTGAATAATTCCAATGAAGCCTTGATTGCTGCAAAGGTTGATGTAATCCCTTCTGGACTCAGGAAAGTGAAGTTCTAAGGCATACTATTAACAATTCAACCCAAATGGACCTTACCTACCTGCTGTTCACCAACCCTTGAAAACTATGCAGAACAGGTGTAATATGAATGAGAGTGTTGTGTGTATATAAACCAAGTAATTAAATAGTAAAATAATCAAATTAATGCAATTAATATTTTAACATTTGGAACTTGGATCTCTTGGAGAGTCATATTAAACTTTATCCACCTTTGATGTCTTATATTTAAACATAAAATTTACCTTTTACTTTCCAAGTTTGTAGCTAAAATCCCAGCCATGGGCAGTCCTTTGCCACCAGATGTTGAAGAGGATGAAGTATGGGGTATTGGGTTCCCTGATGCAGAGAGGGAGTAGAGAAGATCTAGAGAGACTGAGAGGTTGGTCTGTCCTTAGCAGAGAAGGACTCAGGTCCTGAGATTAGAATTTTATTTTCAGCAGTCCAGGTTCTGGAACAAATCTTATCTAAAACATAAAAATATTTGTTATCATTTGAATCTGGAATCTGCTAAGATGGATAGGTCTGGTGGAATGGGAGAAGCCCCAAAGTATTCAACTCATTTCTTTTAATCATGGGGTACTGACAGCTGAATGCCATCCTACAATCATGAGTCTCCAATCTTGCTTAGGGGCTAGGCTTTTAGAGGCTAATGTACATCTAGTCCCTCATGCATGCATACACTGTCCAACGAACAACCAAACCAAACTGCTAGATTTAAGTCCATCACTAACCTCTGCAGATATGCAAATTAACACACACTGATACTCAAATATTTATTGTTATTAATAATAAATTACAAAATATGAACCAGCTAGAGAGACTCTATTTAGAGAAATTCCAAGACAATACCACTGAACCTCTTACAAATATATGTATTTCTTTACATTGTTGATCAATTTGATCAGGAATTTTAGGTTACACAGCTGTGATCTCTTTCTGCCAGGCCAAATTTCCTTTTACTGACTTAAATATTGGCTACAGAGGGGAAAAGCATAAGAAATATAATGATATGACCCTATAGATGGTTCAAAACCAGAGAGGCATAGTCCTGTCTGAATCAGTATCACTAATGTAGCTTAACCATACCGAGAGGGCAAGGATTTGTGTCTGGAGATACTAAATATAGATGTTTTTGCATGAATGGATTCCAGTTTTTAAAAATCCTTTTTCATTTAAAAATATAAACTCTACATCTCATTTTCTGACTTATTTTATTTTCTCTTTTCCTTGGTGTTCCTCCAGTATCTCTCTAACAACATCTTTGTCTGCCCCCAAGATACACACCAACAACAAAAGCAGCTGCTTTCTCTCATCCTTAAGCTCAGCCTGATTTGCTGAAAATGCATCACAGAGGAATTTTCTAGAGAGAGAGAGACTTTGGAGTCTTGGAGGATCAGTTCTTGTTCTTTAGAAATGAAAACTGTAGAGATGAAAATACATCCACAAAAATCAGACATTCACTCTTTAGAATCATTTTCTACCCTGGAAGATAGCAAGGAGCAAGCACTGAGCAAAGATACAAGCATCTTTGTTGAACATATTTTATTTAACCAGTAATTTTGTGATCATTAAGATAACAACAACAATCAGTGATCTTGTGAACTTTAATCAATCCCCAGGACAAGCCCATAATTTTTAATTAGCTCAGAGTACGTTGACCTATATAGAAAATGTGTCCATCTAAAACTCTTTACTGTGTGGAAATCTATTTCATAACAGCAAGCTCAAACACTAATGGAACCTCCAGTGTACCACGATTACCTTTTGGAGTGTGCCACTGTTGACAAAATCAAGGAGCTCTTGAAAACCTAGAAAGGACAAGCAAATAAGAAACTTCAAGAGATCATACTACATATTTAAGTCAACCAAACAAAGCTTCTTTATACCTAGACAAAATCCCGGTGCATCAGAAATCATGATACCTTTTAAAAAAGTGTCAGTTAACTTTTTTGGTGATCTTTTGAAATTGTTTTATGACATTTTTAAGAAATCACCATAGACCAGTAATTAGCTCAACTGGCTCTCTGACAAACATACATTCAAGCTATTCAACATTAAAATTCTCTGAATTATTTAAATATGTTGAGGTCACTTCCAGTATTTGCCTAGAAGTCATAAAATTACATATATGTATGTTTGCATATTTTCATGTGGGTATATATGTGTATATACCCACATGAAAATATGCAAACATACATATATGTAATTTCATATATATGTGTATATATATGAACATAGTATGTAGATATGTATATATATGTAAATATGTGCATTAATGTATAAGTATATTTATGTGTGTATGTATATATATGTGTGCATACATATTTAATGTTTAAAATATCTTTAACTGCAAAAACAGCAACAAAAAAGTCAAATCCAATGTTTGTTTAGGGCAAAGTTAAATCCAGACTCCCAAGCCTTAGCATATTAATGCTTTCCAGCTAGAAAGATCACATGTCAGAAGAATTAAGCGTCCACAGTTCTTACAGGTGTATTAAGGCAAAAATGAAACAAGAATTCTTACTGTTGTCTGTGTTGGATGCCTCTCCTTATAGCAACTCTTTTTCAGGCAACTATCCCTTAGCTCATTATTTAGATTTGCCACCTAAGAGATTTCTTTCCCCCTCTCCAAGTGTCTGATTGCATTTGTTCTAGCAACTTAACTGCAGTGTCATTATTACACGATTCTTCACATAGCCAAAGGTTAAACATGCTTTAAAGTCTACAGTAGGTTTCAACTCTGTGGGCAGCATAATAAAAGAGATCCAAATAGACAAATGTGCTATCAATATTTTATATTTGTGAAGGAAATGGTAGTCGCTCTTGACTTTCTCTGAGTCTGTCTGAAAGGATGTGGTTTTTAAACAAGAGAGCCATTTCACAACCAAACTATAATTTTAATTCAGAGTGTGTCACTCAGTGTTCCACCCCTGTACTATTTTGTTGGTGTGTAATTCCTAATAAAATTTCTAGGTGAAGGACATTCCTGACACTGCAAATTGTCATAGGTAATTCAGACTCAACGTGCACCGATCCAAGGTCCCCACAGTCCACAAAATCTGTTCATCGACCTCCTGTGTTCCTTGCCACAGTGAATGACTCCACAGCAGGCAGTGGCCCAAGACAGAAACAAGGATGTCACTGTTGTTTCTACTGTTCCTGTTTCCAACATCAGTTTGATTACCAAGTTTCTCAGTCACTCTCAGCCCCTCACTAGCCTTCTAATTCAGGTGGTCATCATCAGCATGATGTCACCATCATTTCTCACTTTCTTAATGACAGTCTCCTGTCAGGTTTCCCATTCTTGGTTCCCTCACATCCATCCTCTATTCTATTGCCAGTCATCTTTCTTACATGTGAATCTAGTCAGTTATTCTTCAGCTTTAAACCCTTCACTAGTCTCCATTGCTTCAGGATATAATACATACTTCTTATCATGAGTTGCAGCGTACTTCATGATCTCTTATCTTTTATAAACTCTTCCCTTGAATTCCATTCTCTGTGGTAGATATTATCACACTTAATATAAAGATAATCAAATTAGGTTTCCATAATGTTGGAAGCCCAGATTTGGGTCACACAGCCAGGAATTAATGGTGTTAGAGCTGAATTCACATTAGAAGTCTGAATAAAGTCTTTAGAAATGTGATTCAGTTTGAATTTGTTTTTCCTCAAGAGGTCATGCATTCTAAGGTTCCATTTAACATACCTCTGATCTCATATACAGAACAACATGGGTCAATTTCATTAGAATGTTACTTGTGTATGAATTATTAGAGCACCCTTACCTGTTATCTTAGTTCTATTTTCAGGACAACCTGATGAAGGATTTGTGTGCAGGAAATTTATTTGGGAGGTGAGCCCAGGGAGCAGGGGTGGGGAGGTGCATGAGGCACAGAAGGAGGACAAGCCAATAGAAGTATGTGTTAACAATCCTGTCATCAAAACCTACCAACAATAAATGCTGGAGAAGGTGTGGAGAAGAGGGAACCCTCTTGCACTGTTGGTGGGAATGTAAATTGATACAGCCACTTCGGAGAACAGTATGGAGGTTCTTTAAAAAACTAAAAATAGGGCTTTCCTGGTGGTGCAGTGGTTGAGAGTCCATCTGCCAATGCAGGGGACACGGGTTCGTGCCCTGGTCCGGGAAGATCCCACATGCTGCAGAGTGGCTGGGCCCGTGAGCCATGGCTGCTGAGCTTGCGTGTCTGGAGCCTGTGCTCCGCAACGGGAGAGGCTACAACAGTGAGAGGCCTGCGTACCACAAAAACAAAACAAAAACAAAAACAAAAAAATCCAAACAAACAAAAAACTAAAAATAGACCTACCATATGACTCAGCAATCCCACTACTGGCATATACCCTGAGAAAACCATAATTCAAAAAGAGTCATGTACCACAATGTTCATTGCAGCTCTATTTACAATAGCCAGGACATGGAAACAACCTAATCGACAGATGAATGGATAAAGAAGGTGTGGCACATATATACAATGGAATATTACTCAGCCATAAAAAGAAACAAAATTGAGTTATTTGTAGTGAGATGGATGGACCTAGAGTCTGTCATACAGAGTGAAGTAAGACAGAAAGAGAAAAACAAATACCGTATGCTAACACATATATATATAGAATCTAAAAAAAAAAAAAAAAGGTCATGAAGAACCTAGGGGCAAGAAGATGGAAATAAAGACAAAGACCTACTAGAGAATGGACTTGAGGACACGGGGAGGGGAAAGGGTAAGCTGGGACAAAGTGAGAGAGTGGCATGGACATATATACACTACCAAATGTAAGATAGATAGCTAGTGAGAAGCAGCCGCATAGCACAGGGAGATCATCTCAGTGCTTTGTGAGCACCCAGAGGGGTGAGATAGGGAGGGTGGGAGGGAGAGAGATGCAAAAGGGAAGAGATATGGGGATATATGTATATGTATAACTGATTCACTTTGCTATAAAGCAGAAACTAACACACCATTGTAAAGCAATTATACTCCAATAAAGTCATGTAATAATGATATATATATAGAAAAAAAAATCCCCATGCTATGACAATGGGTCTCAGTTCTCACAGGAGAACGTACTGGATACCTCCTAGAATTGCTACCTGATGGGGGAAAGACAAAAGGAATTTTCCATTAACTTCTGGCCCCATTGGTTGAGAGTTGCCCTCAGGAGTGTTAATTGCCCCAAGGTTCTGAGTTGTAACATATGTGATAACCAAGCAAGACCCTGACAGTACCTGAGCTATGCAGAGCCCTAGGGCAGGAAGCAGAAACAGGCAGCACATACATGAAGCCTCTGCTCAAGGGCTTCTCCCTCCCTTCTGTGAGTCAAGCCTGCATAGACCTGCGTACAATACACAGCTGAAATCGGAGATGGTGGCAGCCAGGATGAATCTGGGCAACAGAGGCATCTAAGACACCCATTCCCAGGACATGAAACAATTAAGAAATAGAACGACATTCTATTCACTAATATTTTTATACTCACACAAATTTCAAGTAATAGGTTATAGATTAGCACAAATACATTTTTCACTGATTTTTCTCTGCAGAAAACAAAGACTATTGAATTATGTGTAGGTGGTTCTATTAAGTGACTCATTTGTTGCAAATAAGTACCAGGTGCTTAGTTGAAAAGCTAGAGCTAATCAATAAATAATTCTCTCTGGAAAGGAGGCAGAATTCTCTATTTCAATAATAGTTCATTTATAGATACGTTAAATATTAAAAACTCTGGACCAAAAATTAATCATACAGGAAATGATTTTAGCCATATTTTAGAACATTGGAAATCATGACTGATATTTTCACTACTCTTTATTCTATGTCAATTCTTAAGCTACTTTGCTTATTTACATAGGGCACAAGAATATGCCAGCGTAAACTGTAACTTTCAAAAATGAAACCTTTCATATATTTTTGGACCATGAAGTCTTTATATCTATTTCACCTCATTCTAAAATGTACGTTAATATATCCATAAACTAAAGATAAAGGTAAGATATAATTAAATGTTAACAATAGTTATTGCCTTGGGATGAAATTAAAAGAGTTTTTATTTTCTTCTTTGTGTTTTTTGGAATTTTCCAAATTTTCTATAGTTCTTTCATGTTATTTTTGTAGTAAGAAACAATCCTACACTATACATCATTTTTTAAAGGTCAAATTAAAAAGACAACACTTTGGTAATGATTTTTAACTCAAACGTGGCCAAAGATGTTTTTTATGAAAAATTGTTACAACATAGCTCATGCATGTAGAGAATTTTCCATCACAATGAAAAAGAATCAACCATTTGATTTTACCCTAAGTTAGCTTCTTTCCAGGGATATTAATATCTTAGGTTTAGAGAGAGTCCAGGAGATGCTGAACTACACGTACAAAGAAAGGGGGAAAAGACAACATTTTCCTTTTTCCAGGATAACTTTCAGGTAGGAATGTGGCATGAATTACAAAATTCCACTGACCTTACTTTTGACTATATAGGGACAAAGATATCACTTGTCATTTCATGTCAGGATTGATGATGACCTCCTAGTTTCTGGGTAGATTTATACCATATTCTCCTGTTAGGAATGTTCTTCTGGCTCTACTCCTCCACATTTCTCCTCCTGTACAGATGGAAAATTCCAGAAATGTACCAGAAACGTCTTACATGAGGGGTTGGTGAACTCATTAATCATTAACCGCTGTAACTTCACCAAACCAGCTAGAAAGAGACAAGGCTGATAGGCAGAGCTGATAATTTCATCAGGCTCACTGCTTACTACCGGCAAATCCTAGGTAGATCTGTAGGTAGTTAATCCTGCATCAATTCCCAGGCCTTTCTCCTTTTCCAGAAACTCCTGGCATTTGTCAGCTGTCATTGCACTTGTAGAGCTGCAGCTCTTTAATGTCGTGCTCTTCCCCAGCACTGGCTGCAGTCTGGAACTCAGCCTACCTGGCTCCCCTGTGCCATGCTGCTTTCCATGTCAACCATGTAGGCCCTTTTGGTTTGTCAGGGTTTGGGGAGGAGGGCGATTTGCTTTTTTTGCTTTGTTTTGTTTTGCTTTTAATCTTGAGAAAATTAGGGGCAAGAGAAATAAATAAGAAACAGAGTCAAATTTCTGATAATCATGATTCTTACCCTACAAGGCTGATTATATTACTGAGATGGTCTTGTTCCATCTTCTGCCTTCATTCCTCAAGTTGGGGCTCTCCAAATATCCTCTCATTTTCTGACTCTCTCATTAGAGAAGGAAATGAAGAACGTTCTCTATTTGAAGACTACACTTCTGTGTATGTTGGCAAGCAAAGAAATCAGGACAGAACAAGTATGCCCTTTGTCTTTGGTGAGTAATTTACCTTTCTGTGAACTTCCGTACTGGATAGCAGAGAGGCCTTACCTAAATTCCCAACCCCCTTATCACTATATGCTTCTAAATACTCTATATTTTTCCTTTATAGTAGGGTTCCTCAACCTTGGCATTACTGACAATTTGGGCTGGGTGTTTCTTTGTGTGGGGAAGGGGACTGTCCTATATATTGTAGGATGCTGAGCACCACCTCTGGCCTCTACTACTAGATACCAATAGCACCCTAGTCATTTGTGACAACAATGTCTCCAGGCATTACCAAATGTCTTCTTGGGGGCAAAACTACCCCTGATTGAGATCATAAACCACTCCTCTAGAGAACTCAATTAATTTGTAGTTATATGTTTATTTGTGTGATTATAAATTATTTTCTCTTCCACTAGACTGTAAATTCCACAGCGACAGGGATCATCTCTATTCTAAATTCTGCCCAACTTCTTTTCCTGGCACATAGTAGCCCCTCATTAAATATATATTGACTTAATTAATGAACAAATGATGTGGGTAGTTTTATGAGCTATTACAATAATTTAAGAATTCCAGGGTTAATTAGTGTCAGGAGAAAAATGATTATTCTGGCTATGCAACAAAATGATATTTACAATTTGTAACAATATCTAAAAGACATGACATTTTGGGAAACATGTCATAACGTTTTTCTCATAACTTACAAACATAAAATTTAGATATATAAGATTTTTATATTATTTCAAAAACTGATTTGAACTTTAATCTGTTATATTTTTCCATAAACTATATCCTAATGTTTGTGGATGTGAGACTACATTTATTAATACTGATGGCAGATTGATAGCTCAGTTCTTTTAAGGCATTCCATTCTTAAATTTAATATAATTTTTTAAAAATTTTGATTACCAAATTAATATTTACTCACTCCAGAAAATAAAGAATTCAAATCATACAAAATAAAGCTCCTGACTTTTCCATAAACCAGTGCCCTCCCCTGATTGCTTTAGAGTTTATATAGGCATTCATGAATAAATACATATATGTATTTGTTTCGTTGTTTTGTTTAAAAAAATGTTTTTACTTAAACAGTATGGTACCATACTTATTTTTCTGCAACTTGCTTTCTTACTTAACAATATTCCAGGATCCACATAGGTTTACCTCACTATTTTTACCTGATGCCTACTAGTTTATAGTATGGACTCACTGTAGTTTATTTTTTAAAACAGCAATAAGATCAAGCATTAAGATGGTCATAAAGTTTATTTCCTCCATAGACATTTATCCCCTGACCCTTTCTTCTGTTTAGCTAGCAACATTCATTGCTTCAGAGTGCTAACACACCCAAATGACCCAGTTAGTTCATTTCTTAACTTTTAAGCGTCTAAGTAAGCTTTGGAGAATCATGGCCAAAAAAAGTCTTGAAAGTCATTTTTTTCTTTTGACAAAAGGTTGTTTTTGTTTTTGCTTTTGTGCTTAGTTTTGATACTCAAAATTAAAATTCAGGCAAAGCTGAAAAAATAAAAATCCATACACAATAACTTGGAAAGAGAATAGCTGAAGAGGCAGAATAACTATGTCTCCTCCATCCCCACCCGCACAGGCACACCAGTTAATGTTGCTGGTCCTGGTCCTGGGGATGGAAGGGATTGGAAGGTCAGGTGTCCACTTGGGTCTTTGACCTTTGACCAGGTACCATTAAATTAATAGAGGGAGGGAGGTCCCAATGATCTACTACCTCATAACAAATTACCACAAAACCTTAGCGGCTTAAAACAGAATCAATTCTCTTATTACTTCTCAAAATTTCTGCAAGTCAGAAATTCAAGAGAGGTTTGGCTGGCCAGTCTTGGCTCAGGATCCTCCCATTCAGCAGCAGCCAGACAGTGGCTTGAGCAGAACAGCAGTGGTGGCAGCTGGGGCTGGCCAGGCGTCTGTCCCTCTTCATCAAGTCTCAGGGCCACCCGTGTGGCCTCTGCTACACACGTGCTAGTCTGGGCTTCCTCAGAGCAGAGTGGCTTCAGTTCAGCCAGACTCCTTACATGCCAGCTCAGAACTGCAAAGCCAAGTGTCCCAAGGGAAGGAGGCAGAGTGCGTGACTTTTTTACGACCTTGCTTAGAAGTCGCATAGAGTCATTTGTACCACACACAACCGGTTGAGGCAGTCACGAAGTCCTGCCTAGGTTCAAGGGAAGAGGACATAGACCCACCCGACCTCGTGGTGAGAGGAATGTCAAAGTCTCATTGTAAGAAAAGCATGTGAATTGGGAGATATGCCTGTGGCTACCTTTTGAAAATATAGTCTGCCTCAGGGAAGAACAATAGAACTGCAGACCCTCAGATAAGTTTTATGTTATCTGAGTGTAGAGAGAACTCATTCCCTGCTTCCTGTCTGGGACCCTGACAGGCAGTAGGCCCCTCACAGCTCTCTTCACTATCACAGCAAATGCAGAAGCAGTTGGCTAAAAATGACAAGTGTAGTTCCAAGAAGGGAGGGTCCCTGAGGCAGCCCTGTCAGACCTCCTGCTGCCCATAGCCAGGAGGGAGAAGAGCTGGATTTTCCCATACCCCCCAGAAGATGGGAAAATATGCTAAGAGAGAGAGCATGGGCACAAGAGAGCCTGCATAGTATGAAGGAACATTTTGGTTGTGAAGAGGGAATGGCTTTCTCCTCAGGAAAGCCATGCCATCCTTGAACCGGAAGTAGATAGGGTGGCAGCCATCTAGGGAAGGTTGGGAGTGGGCTGGTGGGTGTGGTGAGAAGGGAGTGAATTCCCAGAAGAAGGTATAGCAGATGTCTATGCCTTGAGAATGGTATCACACCCTTCAGCAAATGCCAGTGTGGCCGACACCAAGCAATGGCTCCCTAACCCCAAGTCTGAAGCTCTCTTAGTACCTGGGATTTACCAGGCATTCCAGGGGGAAGGAAAGAGGAAGAAAGTCCTGAATCGACCAAGTTTGTCTGAAGTGATCAGAGTAAGTTTTCTGCCATCAGACTAAATGGGAACTTAACATCTTTATCTCCAGTTACAGAAAAATAAAGAACATTATCAATTTTGTTTTCATACCTGAGGTTTTGACTCGTAACAATCATACAAACTATATAACGATTCCTCATCAATGGATATTTTTAAATGTTTCAAATTTTTCACTGTAAAAATTATGTTGCAATGACAATTTATATGTGCTTACTTATATACAGGTCTATTTCTCTAGGAAAGATGCCTAGAAGTAAAAATTCAAATGATTCTTTGCGCTTTTCTACAAAGAGATGTCCCACCCAACCATTTTCTTAGAACAACTTTATCGTATTTCTAGAATGTGAGTTTCTTGAAGACGGGGGTGGGGGGGGGTTGTTTGTTTTGTGGTATTTGCACAATAAATATTTGTTGAACAAACTATTCACATTTTTGTGTCAAATAACTCTATGCTCTCTTTTTCAAAATGTTTACCTTTGAGATAATCTCATGAGCCACTTTTTCTCAAGACAGTATCCTATTTCCTGAGTAAAACTAATTCCAGAAGCAGACTATGAGCCAGCTAAGGAAGTTGGAGGAAGAATTTGGGTGGGAAGGGGGGACAAGGATTGCTGCTCAAGATTATCAAGTTTGATCACAAATGAAACTGCAATTTTTACAGCATGTTGCTGGGAGTCTTGAAGAGGTCTGGTTTTCTAATAAGTCCTCTCAGTAGGTAACATATCTGCCCCCCCACCCATCACCACCAATAAATTTTGCAGTAGTCATCACTGATAATTTAAACAGGGATTGTTTGGAACAAACTCTATCCACTTTAACTGAGAGGCAGAGGAGTAAGGCGCCCAGAAGGGAAGAAGGGACACCAAGGATATAATCTCCCCTAACTTCATTTTGCCGGGGGCACACCTTGCGTGAGATTAGAGATGACAGAGTTCAGATTTACAGAACTTCTGTTACTTGACAGATCTCATCTGTGAATATCATTAATTGTCTACTTCTCAGGTTTTAGTTTGCCAATCTGTCAGTCCAGGTGAAATAAATCCGCCAGACAAGTGCTCTACCTAATTCTACTTGATATATAAAGCCTGCTACATTATTAGATGTCAGTAAGAGCTAAGTAATACCATGATGTTGTCATCAACAAGTTCAGTTTTCACTTCTTTTTTAATCCAGGTCAGCCTAGGTGATTAGAACAGTGTTTGCCCTCTCAGTCACAGTGGAAACTGACTTTTAAAAATCTCCAGCAAATGACTGTAAAAAAAAAAACAATGAAAATGCAGACCAGGCCATTTCTCAAATAAATATTAAAAATCTAGATAATTTTTTCAGTCAGTTTGTGATTTAAACTTTGAGCTAGATATAATTATGGAATAGATAGACCTTGGGGGAAAAAGAGGTGGTAAGGAAAAATACATTGCAAGAGTATATTTGAGGCTGTTCTTGAGATTTTTGGTCTACAAGTATGTTCTGTTTCTCTAAATCAATAAATATAGTAAAGGTCTCACACTAATATTCTCAGAGAAGAAAAGTGCAAGGCTAGTGAAATAAATAAAAGGAAAATCTTTATGAAAACTTAAATTGTTTTTCATTCTTATTTATTTCACTTTGTCAATTGACAAATCAACAGCAGATGAGTATATTTTAGCTTTGCCTGCAGACTAGTAATTTATTTTTTTCTAGATTTGGATTACAGATGTGTTTCTAGTGAGGGAGGCTCTTAGCATTTCAAAAGGGTATTAATAAAGCAAGACGTTATCAGATTGAACTGACCCAGATGATCCTTTCTATTCACAGGGCTCATTCTTTGACAATCTCCAGGTCTCAGTTTAGATGCCATTCAATAGTGACTGGATGTCAATGTGTACTGAGTGCTCACTAGGTGCCTCACAATTTACACGTGCTAACACATTTCATTCTCGTAACAACTTTATGAGTTAACCCCATTTTAGAGTGGAGGAAATTGAGGCACAATGTATTCATATGTCCTTAGCTATTACACTGTATGTACGGAACGATAATAGAGGCAGCCTGGCTCCAAGGCTTATGCTTAACCATGGTGCAGTTAATCCCTCTAAGGTAATGATAGTGAAGAACGTTAAAAACAAGATTACCTTGATTCAAATCTTGGCGCTGATACTTGCTGTGTGATTGTAGGCAAATAATTAAGCTCTTGGTAGCTGTTGGCTCAGGAATAGCAATAGTACCTGCTTCACAGGTTATTGTACAGACTAAATGTTAGAAGAGGAGAGCTTCAACAGTGCCTGGTGTTTGGAAACAATTTAATGAGGAATCCAACTCACAGATGTATTTCTTGAATGAAGAAGGCAATACACCAACATAAAAAAAATTTTTTTAAACAATCACTAAAGGTCTATGCAGATTCAAAAGATCACATGTTAATACATGAAAGAAAAGAATGACATCTTACATAACAGATGACTATTCTTCACAATTTACTGCTAAGTAGAATTTTACATATTTGAAAAATATTATCCTCTGCTACACCTTGTGCTTTGGAATCATGATTAATGATGTCAGAAAAAGCTACCTATAAATCTCAAAGTATTATCTCTGACAGTGGCTCCTCAAAGTGGCTGAATCACCTACGAGCTCTTTAAAATCATGTATACCCTGGCCTTACTCCCAGAGACTCTGATTCTTCAGAACTGAAGGGGAAGCACCAAGGAATTTGCACTTGGTGTTTTGTTGTGTTGCTTTTTTTTCTTTTTAATCTGAAAGTCACTGATTTAAGAGAGCTGGACACCACTTAGCTGCATTATGCTCCAGTTCCTCCCCTATTTTCCGAGTAATGCCAGGGAAAATCAGGCCACAGCTGCGCGATCACCCTGCTACTGACTCTGTCCTGGGCTTTATTGATGTCGTTGCTCTTCTGTTCATGGATTTCCCACCAACTTTAGCCCTTTCTGCTGGGGATTAATAATATTGGAGATTTTAAAAAAAATACCAGATTAGAAACATATTAGGAACCTAGTATTTAATTTTATTGGTGACTAAAACTGTGGTTGAGGTTATCGACAAAAAAAGAGAAATGTTTTGGTAAGCACTAGTTTTTTAAGCAATTAAAGCAGGTAAATTATTCATTTCCACTAAATAATGTAGATACTACTTTGTTTCAGACACTAGCTTATTTTTTTCTTACATTAATTATTTTCTCTTCATAATAATCCTGTGAGGTAGGCATTATTTCACCATTTTCTTGATTAGGAAACTGACATTCTTGTTAACTTATTCAAGGTCCTGGCCAGTAAAGGCAGAGCTCAGATTCATGTCCAGATTTCTGAATCCATGTTCAGAGCTGTTTTCCCTTCGCTAGGTAAACAGGGGGTCATTTTTCTCTTCTGTGGTGAGAAATATATTAAACTTGGGTTTTTTCTAATGCATTATCAATTTTTATATTTTTTGTAACCTTACTTTTCAATAGACAGTCTTTTTTAGAATTACTCCACAGCCCCCACAAGGAGTAGGCAGTGAAAATTGGCAGTAGAGTCCAGAGTCTGATTTAGTCAAACATCAATCCACTTGCAAAAGTCCTTGGAAAAGAAAAAGTGTCTTTTAACACTTTGCCAAGCACTGGAGAGGAGGCTGGTTTGAAGGTTATACGAGAGTTTTCTTCCCACAGTTCAGAACATTCTACTTCACAGCTTCAAACGTCACTACATAATTTTTTTCTCTCATTTGATTGCTTTTTAATACACATGGAGATGAAAATTTCCCCATAAGACACAGAAAACTGCTGGGTAGCCCTCCAGGTGGACCTAGTTGCTTGTGACCCTTCATTTTGGGTTAGGTGCCCTCCCACCTTGTTCTCAGAGGGACAGCAGTCTTGAAGCAGGATGTTATTTCTGTGCTCAGGAATTGAATTCAGCCAGTAGTCCGCCAGGGGCTAGAGGCTACAAGCAAAGTTCCCTGGCTTTTGCCTCATTTGATCACAAAATGTATTTCAAGGAGGCAAAAACAGGTACAAAGTATATTATTAGAGACACGGCACAAAGTATGGGAGAGAACACAGAGAAGCTATTTATTTAAGTCAGAAGCAAGGCAGAAATAAACACCCGGAGAGGAGTGCCAACGTCCTGAATGAGGAACGCAGTAAAGAGGTGATTTAAATCATCAGTCCCCAACCTTTTTGCCAACAGGGACTAGTTTCGTGGAAGACAACTTTTCCAAGGACCGGAGGTGGTGGGGTGGGGATGGTTTCGGGATGATCAAGCGGATTACATCTATTGTGTACTTTATTTCTATTATTATTACATTATAATATATAATTAAATTATTATACAACTCACCATAATGCAGAATCAGTGGGAACCCTGAGCTTGTTTTCACTTGACACCCACTGATAGGGTTTTGATATGTCTGCAAGCAGTTGATTTTTTATGGTCTCTGTGCAGTCAAACCTCTCCTCTAATGATAATCTGCATTTGCAGCCACTCCCCAGTGCTAGCATCACTGCCTCAGCTCCAACTCAGATCATCAGGCATTAGATTCTCATAAAGAGTGAGCAACCTAGATCCCTCACATCCCTCACATGTGCAGTTCACAGTACAAAGTTCACAGTACAAAGTTCACAGTTTGCGCTTCTATTTGAATCTAATGCTGCCGCTGATCTGAAAGGAGGTGGAGCTCAGGCAGTAATGGGAATGATGGGGAGCGGCTGTAAATGCAGATAAAGCTTCGCTCACTCACCTGCCGCTCACCTCCTGCTGTGTGGCCTGGTTCCTAACCAGCCACAGACCACTTCTGGTCTGTGGTCCAGGGGTTGGGGACCCCTGATTTAATTCACTTATGTAGGACAGTCCTTCCAGGTCTTTGTTTACATTTGACCAATTACCTTGTTTCTTTTTTCACCCCTGACCAGTCCTAGGACCCTTCCCAGCATGCGTACACAACCTTTTGCTAAGATGGATTCCATCGCAGAGGCCTGTGGGTTCATGTCCACACTTATTATGGGGTGGTGCCCCCTCCTGTTTTGACCCCCAAGCCTTCCTGTACATGTGCAGACAGGGAAGTTTTCCTTGACTTCAGGAGTGGTCATCTTATCTCTTTACTTCAGCAGAGCTCAGCTTCTGCCATTAGCTTCGTCTTGGAGTGTCTGGGGGAAAACAAAGCTTCAATATTGCTTCACTTGACAAATACCAGCTGTCTGGCCCAGGGGCCCATCTATCTCCTACCTCAACCTGACTCGGGATGCTGTCACCAAAGAGGGGAACATTTGTAGTCTCTGACCAGGCGGCTTCTCTCCTGACAGCTACTGCTCCCCACACCTGCTCCAGTTCCTCTGACTCTGCTCATCCATGGGGTCTCTTGGCTGAGCAGATTGAAAATTATTCTTAAAATATATGATGAAGCACTTCTGACCCATTTAATAAAATCTAGATGGGATGAGGTGGCTTAGTGACTGCAGTCAGTTTCCAGCTTCACCCTATTTTCCATTTTCATTCCTTAATTTATTCACTCATTCATTTATTCAGTACATACTTTCTAAGGGGAGCTGTGTGCCAAGTACTCTGTTAAGCACTAGGAATGATTAAGTATCTACTGTCTACCCTCAAGAAGCTAACCAAGAAGTGATTTATAAAAGCAGACTGATAGATCCAGTAACGGTGCCTGTGAAGGGTACTGGGGAGCGGAAGCCCACAGAAGAGGTGCATCTCTCCCAGCCTGGGGCTGGGCAGACGGTTACAGGGCAAAGTAGAGATTCAGGGGGAGGTTACCCCGTAGTTCATTCTAGTAAGATGTGTGTGAGGAATTGGATTGAGGTGAGAAAGAGCAGTGAAATGGGATTTGATGAGGCACATTCTAGATGATGGAGACATTTTGAGCAAAGGTTTTGGAGAAGGAAAGTCGTGTGTGTGTGTGTGTGCATGTAAGTATGTGTGTGTGTAAGTATGTGTGAGTGTGGGTGTGAAAGTGAGTGTGTATATGAGTGTATGTATGTGAGTGTGTGGGGATGTGTGTGTGAGATAGTTACTGAACTCAGTTCATTGTGTTATCAGGGAGCAGAACAGAAAAGTACAGAATGGAGGAGTACATTCATAGCTGCCGTTTAATTCTACTTACTGATTAGAAATCCTGAGGTGTACAAAGAGCTACTGAAAGCCTGAAAATAAAGACCAGCACTCCTCAGAAGCCTTGGCAACCCTTCCCCAAAGGCTTTTTCTCTGAGCTTTAGTTTCTTAAGTTGTGAAATGAAAAGCTGGGTCTCTGGAGTGATCAAGTATGAAGGTTCTGAGATTGGCTGCCTGGGTCTGAATCCTGACTCCAATTGCAAGTTCTAAACTGAGGTCAATTACTTAGCTCTCTGGTGGGATGGAGAGCTGACTGGTGGACCATTACTGATGTCATCAACCAGAGGGCACCAGGTATTTATTGGGGCAGCTCTGAAACCACCCATCCTCTTCCTTTTCAAGACCTACATCTTGCTTCCACATGTGACAGAACATTTGATGCTGTAAACCAAAGATTATATTTCTTAAATCTGAGCATAGTACCTTGTATTCCATGATTATTTAGAAATTTGTATAGATGACATGTGTTATGGGTTGAATTGCACCCCCCCCCCCACAAAAAAAAAAAGGTATGTTGAAATCTTAACCTCACAATATGGCCTTATCTGGAAATAGGATCTTTACACAGGTAATCAAGTTTAAATGAGGTCATTAGGGTGGGTCCTGATCAAATATGACTGGTGTCAGAATAAAAAGGGGAAATTTGGACAGAGAAATAGATACACAGGAAGGATGATGCAAAGACACACAGGGAGAATGTCACGTGAATACAGAGGGTCTGAGTGATATATCTACAAACCAAGGAACACTACAGATTCCTGGGAAACCTCCAGAAACTAGGAAGAAGCAAAGAAGGATTCTTCCTTCTGGATGTCAGAGGGAGCATGGCCGTGCTGATGCCTTGATTTCAGACTTCCAGACTCCATAACTGCGAGACAACAAATTTCTGTTGTTTTAAGCCACCCATTTTGTGGTACTTTGCTACGGCAGCCCTAGGAGACTAATACAGCATGGTACAATTTCTTTTATTTAGTGGGTTCTTAGGAATGATCAAATGCCAACACTTCATTATTTGCTCAAAATATTTTTCATCATAGGGGAAAAATGTGGAAAGGAAGAGCCAAAATATATCTATTTTTTATAGGCTATAAGAGCCCCCAAAATGCAATAGAGTAACATTTTTGTTTGTGCTTAATTTCCAGTAGCTATCATAGGAAGTTCTGATGTAAATTTGGCTAGGTGGCTGTTTCCCACTGGAATGTGATCACACAAAAATAATGCAGGATCTCAGGGCTGTTCCAGCTTTTCCAAGGGAGAAAGTTGATAAATACCCCAATGGTTAAGAGACTGTTTCAAACTTATGTGATTGTTACAGGCAAAGAAAAGATCATAGTCATGTAAGAAGTTCCAGTGTTCCCGAATCCTGCATGTGGCTGTCTGTTGGCCCGCAAGAGATAAAATAGTTTTTAAATTGAAAAGCTTGTGGCCAAAACACAACACCCAGAACCTAAAGCTAATGGTTTTCTTCTTATGGTATTTGTGCCCTATTATGTACTCAAATACTTTTAAAGCCTCCAAAATCAACTCAAAACTCATTAAACGTTTCTATCCTCCAAAGAAACACAAAATCTGAGACCTATAGTTTGCAAATCACGATCAAGCTCTGTATCACTTAAAACACACTCAAAATGTAAAGTTTCACCTTAACCCAAAGATCAATGTTTCCAATGAATGTATCAAGATTTATTGATTCATACACTCACATCTTCATAATACCAAGGATCAACTGAGCACCAGTTTCTTCTTTAAAAGGAAAATTATCATTCAAATATTTGTTAAGATGACATTTTAATCAGACTTCCTGAAAAGTATCCCAAGGTCAGACTTTACTTATTACCTGACATTTTAAAATAGAAATGTATTTTAGCCTTACATGGAATAAAGCCTCCATTTTTAAATTTTCTTTAAAAAATAAAGCATTATTTGACTTTTTGAGTATCGAAAACAGTGTAAGGAATAATTCTCTAAGGGGTTTAATAAAATGCTAAACAAAGCTTAGTTTGCATTTTAATCCTGATTAAAAACAAAGTGGCCCCAATCCAGAGCCCCTTCTGGTTCCCCTGGGATTTGTCACTACTTGGGAAATAATAGCTTTCATTTTTTGTTCTATTCTCACCTAAAAACTCTCCTGTACTTTTTTTGGTCACTATTACCTTTGACTCCAAGTCCTTTGTCATTAACATATTTGCCTTTGCTTCACAAATCCCTCATGACATGGAAGTCACCTAAGAGTCTTAGACGTGGCTAAAGGGGATCAAAATATACTGTAAATTTTTAACAGGTAGTAACAAAGTCTTCTTGATTCAAAATTGCCCTCTTACCCCCAAAAAGCTCTGGTTAAAGGATCTTGTAAACTAACTGAGGCAACGTGCTGCTGCTTGGCCTTGTGTTTTCTTACAGCTCTACTAAATACTACAGTGATGCAGAGGAAGGGGGTGTAATTGCTTTTGCTTTCTTTTTATGAGCTAGTTTGTAGGTCCTCCTTCTGTGCTAAATACCTTTCAATGAATATTGTAAGAGCTGTGCACAGGTTTGTACCCCAAATGAAATCAGTTTGTTAATTTTCAGTTCTTTCTCAAAGGATGAAAAAATCGCCCCAAGAGACCCCTCCAATCTGAGCACCAGATTACCTGTGCCATTAAAATATAGAGAGCACTTTCAAAGTCACTGACTCGAATTTTTAAAGGCCATTGGATGGGCTTTAATTTTCATGACTTTTGAAGTCAATTAATTGCAAGTAACTCAGATGGGTTCTGTCCCGAGACTGGTTCCACTTTTGTTAAAACTGAGTCTCCCTCTGGGTCAGGCTAGTACTTGCTTTGTTCCTAATGAAACCAACATTTTGGACTCAATGGGTTTTCTTTCACCTTATTTTCAGAAACTTTGCTACAAAAGGATTGCCTGCTCTGTCCCTGGCGTGAGATTGTGTATAACTCTTGCTTACATTCATCTACTCAAGTCAGGATTAAAGCTGGAATCTGAAACTCCTATCACAGTTTAAAATGGTGGTTTTCCCCAGAAGAAGACCTTAGAGTCATGGGCTCAGAGAGGTGGGCACAAGGAAGGCAGAGAACTAGGAAACAAAGGTCAAAGATCTTCTCCAGAGGTCCCAAGTTTTACTCCAACAATTGCCTGGACATGTGGGTAATGTTGACTGAAAACTGGAATTAAGAACTTTTGGCCACTTATCCTTCCTTTATAAGTGCCTCTATATTCAAGCCCTTTATAGACTGTCCATAAGGACAAAAAATATCAAACAAATGAATACTGATCTTTACACAACCGTTAGAATGTAATTTAAGAGAACTGAAAATTGTCCTGCTGTATTATGACAGAAGTGAAATAAATTGATTTTTTAACTCTCCTGAGACAAAGTTTTATATAACAGCTCTATTTATAAATAATTCACGTACCATAAAATTCTCTCTTTGAAAGTGTACAATTCAGTGTTTTTTAGTATATTCAAATGATTGTGCCACCATCAACACTATCTAATTTTAGAACATTTTTATCAGCCCAAGAAGGAACCCTGTACTCATTAACAATTACTCCCCATACCTCCATCCCCCAAGACCCTAGCAACAACTTACGTACTTTCAGTCTCTATAGATTCGCCTCTTTTGGACATTCCATATAAATGCAATCATACAATATGTGGTCTTTTGTGACTGGTATATTTCACCTAGCATCATGTTTTCAAGGTTCATTCACGTTGTACTTCATTCCCTCAGTATCAGTACTTCATTCCTTTTTATTGCTAAATTGCTGAACTGAGAAGATCAAGCTCAATAGCCCAAGAAAAATTATTTGTTATATGTTTATTACCTAGAGAAGCCTTTTCGCATTAGCCTGATGTGATTTGCTCTATTTCTGAGTTAAGACACAAGAGCAACTTGGTAAGTATTATCTCACTTCTGCCAGAGTCATGACTGGAAACAGTCATGGACCAATTATGTAATTTGATGAGAGTTTAATAAAGGGACTCTTCAGAAAGTATGGGTGAGATGTGGACTCTCCATGGGGTAGTGTAACACACCAGAGCCAGTAGGAGCAAGGGACTCTTACCATGCCTGGACCTGAAGGGCAAGGAATTGAGGCAGCAATGAGATCCCAGAGAGAGAGCTGTGGGGAGAGGACCACCTGGCAGGAGCTGGATGGTAGGAGGAGAGAGACTCGAGAGGGCCGGGAAGTTAAGGTGCTGGCAGTACCGCTCTGCCTGATCAATTGTGGCACTTCCTGGGGATCCATGTGTCCAGAGAGAAAGCTCTGCAGAGGGAGCAGATTGTGAAGAGTGAGCCAGGGAGGTGAGAGTGTGTGATTCATCCCTCTCCAGTGATGCCTCTAGATCTTCAGGAAAGTTATGAGCACCACAAGATGCTTGCCAAGAGTGTCTTTTTACTTTTCCTTTTTCATGGAAACCAGAATAAGGCTGAAATGAGAGAGCAGATTTGGGTGCAGGAATACAAAGTGAAAGGAAAAAGAGAAATCAAAAATCCACAATCATGGAGGAGGGCTTATTATTTTTCCAGACCCATGCAGATCTCCAAAAGGTAAGAGGGACTGAATGGTATCAAGTACGACCTGGGTGCATTTATATCCTAGAATAGAGAACTACATATTTCTAGATAAAAATTATTCATAATAATAAAAGTTAGCCTTACTATGATCTCAACAAAAGATGATCCTTTAATGAAAAAAATTTTTTTAACATCTTTATTGGAGTATAATTGCTTTACAATGGTGTGTTAGTTTCTGCCTTACAACAAAATGAATCAGTTATATATATACATATCTTCCCATATCTCATCCCTCTTGCGCCTCCCTCCCTCCCACCCTCCCTATCCCACCCCTCCAGGCAATCACAAAGCACTGAGCTGATCTCCCTGTGCTATGCAGCTGCTTCCCACTAGCTATCTACCTTACTTTTGGTAGTGTATATATGTCCATGCCTTTCTCTCGCTTTGTCACAGCTTACCCTTCCCCCTCCCCATATCCTCAAGTCCATTCTCTAGTAGGTCTGTGTCTTTATTCCTGTCTTACCCCTAGGCTCTTCATGACATTTTTTTCCCCTTAAATTCCATATATACGTGTTAGCATATGGTACTTGTCTCTCTCTTTCTGACTTACTTCACTCTGTATGACAGACTCTAGGTCTATCCATATCCACCTCATTACAAATAGCTCAATTTATTTTCTTTTTAAATGCATGTATCATTATTTATTATTCAATGTCATTAGTTTTTTCCTCTTAGTTATTCCTTTAGTTTAATACTGCAATAATATTGCCTTATTCTCCCATTCATTATAAATGAACAGTACCACACCTATATTAGAGATTAAGTAAATTTTTGCTTGCTAGTTTGGAAAACCAACCACCACTTTTATAAATTTTGTTAGACTGTACATTATGATTCCAAGTAACAAACATTAAAATAATCTTTCATAATATGCCTATTTTTTTTTTAGACATCTTTATTGGGGTATAATTGCTTTACAATGGTGTGTTAGTTTCTGCTTTATAACAAAGTGAATCAGCTATACATATACATATGTTCCCATATGTCTTCCCTCTTGCGTCTCCCTCCCTCCCACTCTCCCCATCCCACCCCTCCAGGCTGTCCCAAAGCCCCGAGCTAATATCCCTGTGCCTTGCGGCTGCTTCCCCCTAGCTATCTACCTTACTACGTTTGTTAGTGTGTATATGTCCATGACTCTCTCTCGCCCTGTCAAAACTCACCCTTCCCCTTCCCCATATCCTCAAGTCCGTTCTCCAGTAGGTCTGCGTCTTTATTCCTGTCTTACCCCTATGTTCTTCATGACATTTTTTTCCCTTAAATTCCATATATATGTGTTAGCATACGGTATTTGTCTTTTTCATTCTGACTTACTTCACTCTGTATGACAGACTCTAGGTCTATCCATCTCATTACAAATAGCTCAATTTCATTTCTTTTTAAGGCTGAGTAATATTCCATTGTGTATATGTGCCACATCTTCTTTATCCATTCATCCGATGATGGGCACTTAGGTTGTTTCCATGTCCTGGCTATTGTAAATAGAGCTGCAATGAACATTTTGGTACATGACTCTTTTTGAATTTTGGTTTTCTCAGGGTATATGCCCAGTAGTGGGATTGCTGGGTCATATGGTAATTCTATTTGTAGTTTTTTAAGGAACCTCCATACTGTTCTCCATAGTGACTGAACCAATTCACATTCCCACCAGCAGTGCAAGAGTGTCCCCTTTTCTCCACACCCTCTCCAGCATTTATTGTTTCTAGATTTTTTGATGATGGCCATTCTGACTGGTGTGAGATGATATCTCATTGTAGTTTTGATTTACATTTCTCTAATGATTAATGATGTTGAGCATTCTTTCATGTGTTTGTTGGCATTCTGTATATCTTCTTTGGAGAAATGTCTATTTAGGTCTTCTGCCCATTTTTGGATCATAATATGCCTATTTTTGAACTGGGGACTATTGATCTTAACAGCTGAATTGAAGAGGCTTGCCAGAAGAAGAGGGTCAGAAGGAAGGATGTAGGGAGATGCAGTGATTAACTTTTTATAGGGAGATAAGAAATTTAGAAAGGCAATAAATCAGTGAGGAAAGTTTGAGTAGTGATGGTCAAAAAAGAAACTTATTGTATTGAAGGAGGGCAACATACTAGATTACATATGTCTTGTCACTGAATTTTGAAGTATCTATTTTTTCAGCAAGGCATTGAGACAAACTAGATAAGAGATCATAGAATATTTACATTCTTGCAACCAACCAAAGTGAGGTTGGCCAAGTTCATAGGTGAAATTAGTCCAAATGGAGAGAGGGCTCAGCTAAATTAATTGCATCTGCACCTTTCCCATTTACTCAAGTTACTGAGCCCCTCCTATTCTTAATTATTTTATAATAAGTAAGGCTACACCTTCTCCAAGCTTCCAAGAGCCAAACCAGCTGCAGGAAAGTGCCCTTTCTCCCAGTATCTTAGGCATCTGAACTATGCCAGTTCTCTGCAAATGGCATAACATTTTATGTAGAAAATCCTAAAGTCTTCAAACAAAAACCTTTTAGAACTAATAAATGAATTCAGAAAAAACCATCCTTTGAACACTTATTCCATGCCCTGTGCTAAGACATTTACCTAATTGTGTGTTTATAGCCATGTCATGTGTAGCTGTTAATTATCTTCATAATTAATATGAACACACTAGTCTTCACATCAGTGTGTCTGATCCCAAAGTGAGTGCTCTTTATCATCATAGTAAAGTTCTCTTATCAGAGAACTACATGCTTAAATTGTATTGCTTTAGACCTTTATGAATTATTTGTACTTAAATATGCAAAACTGGCAATGTTAATGATGGTTGTTGCATTAATGAAGACACATCAGAAATGATTCCCAGGTCTCTTGGTCAAAAAGTTCTTCCAAATAAATGTTTTTGTTTTATCTCAAGGACACCAAATTGCATTTATTTGATCCTGTTTTCTTCTTTGATTTGGCCTCTAGGAAGCACAGAGAAAATCATTACCAACCTTTCACAACAAAACATATGCATTTCTGTATGCCAATTTTACCATAGATTTATTATTTTCCTGTCCATATTTTTCCTTTGCCCTAATTCTCTCATTTATTTACTTTAGTTACTTTTCATTTTGTGTATTTTTTAAACCTACTCAAATCCTTGGTAAAAAAGTATATTGGGACTTCCCTGGTGTTGCAGTGGTTAAGAATCCATCTGCCAATGCAGGGCACATGGGTTCGGGCCCTGGTCCAGGAAGATCCCACATGCCACGGAGTAACTAAGCCCGTGTGCCACAACTGCTGAGCCTGCACTCTAGAGCCCGTGAGCCACAACTACTGAGTCCATATGCCACAACAACTGAAACCCATGCACCTAGAGCCTGTGCTCCACAACAACAGAAGCCACGGCAATGAGAAGCCCACACACCACAAAAAAAGAGTAGCCCCTACTCACTGCAACTAAAAGAAAGCCCGAGCACAGCAACAAAGACCCAACACAGCCAAAAATTAATAAATAAATTAATAAATATATTAATTAAAAAATAAAGTATATTAAGTAAGTAAATACAGTATATTTAATGTGATTCTTTTTTTAATGTAATATTTATTTTATATTGGAGTATAATTGATTTACAGTGTTGTGGTAGTTTCAAGTGTACAGCAAAGTGGCTCAGTTATACATATATCCATTCTTTTTCAAATTCTTTTCCTATAGAGGTCATTACACAATATTGAGTAGATTTCCCTGTGCTATACAGTAGGTCCTTGTTGATTATCCATCTTATATACAGTAGTGTGCATGTGTTCATCCCAAACTCCTAATTTATCACTCTTCTCCACATTTCCCCTTTGGTAACCATAAATTTGTTTTCTATGTCTGTGAGTCTATTTCTGTTTCATAAATAAGTTCATTTGTGTCATCCTTTTAGATTCCACACATAAGTGATATCATATGATATTTGTCCTTCTCTGTCTGACTTACTTCACTAAGTATGACAATCTCTAGGTCCATCCATGTTGCTGCAAATGGCATTATTTTGTTCTTTTTAATGGCTGAGTAATATTCCATTGTATATATGTACCACATCTTCTTTATCCATTCCTCTGTTGATGGACATTTAGGTTGTTCCATGTTTTGGCTATTGTAAACAGTGCTCATATGAACATTGGGGTGCATGTACCTTTTCAAATTATGGTTTTCTCCAGATATATGCCCAGGAGTGGGATTGCTGGATCATATGGTAGTTCTACGTAATTCTAATTAATATATTGGGCAAGAATTTATCAAGTGTTTGTTATATTACCAGAACTATTCTAGGCACTGCATATTTACTGAAACCTCCAAAATAAAAACAGTAGCATAACTATATATTATTCTGATATTTGAAATATAACTTCTTATTATTCTTATTCTGTTAGCCAAGCAATGTCTAGCCAAAAATATAAAATTATCACAGGAATAGACTGATTCTGGTATTCTGCTTTCTTCTATCACAACACATAATGGCCTTTAAATCTATTTTTTTAACTATAATGAATATTGTCAGTTTGAACAGTTTAATGCATGAAGCACACAGATCAGTACAACCAAAACACATTCGTGAGTACAGCTACAATAGCACAAAGCACCAATGGAGTTTCTTCAACATCTTTGGAGACATTAATCAATCCTCGAAACTATTTTTTCTTATCTGAGTAATATGCCAGCAACTCTAAGCCAGAAAGGGGAATGAATTATACTTCATCTGACCCTTTTCATCAGATAAAAAAGAAATGCAATAACAGAACCCAAATACAAGTCAGAGTTACCTGTTATGACTAATAATCCAATTCTACAGAGAAAAGAAGAAACAAACTAAGAGATCAGTCAGGATTACCTATAACAGACATATTTAATTCAGTTTCGTTATCCTTAGGATTTATCTCACTCACTGAGTGCTCTGGCTACTTTTGAGAAAGTGAATTAATTATTAAGCAATTTCTATAAAGCTACTTGTCAGCTTTTTCATTCCGCCCCAAGAGCAATGATGCAAACAAATGCAGTCACAGAGTAGAATGAAATTCAAGTTTCAATTGACTTCAATTATTGACTACATTTCAGCTAAATAGGGAATTTAAGTTTAGTTTCCTCATCTGACTTTAATTTTCTACAAAAGAGAAAGGACAGATGTTTTAAACTTTTTGATTGTTTATTTATGAAACATGTATTTTAATGCTTTTTGCACCACAGCAACTATTATCCACTGTTTTTCTATGAATAGAGACCCCTTTAATTAATAGGCTTATTGATTATTCATAATTATTCCAGAGAAGATTGATACTTAATTCTATCAAGACAAATCTCCTAAATAGTTTCAAGAAAGGACAATGGAAGTTAGAAGCTAGTATTAGAATTGTTGATCTGTGAGCATATTTTCAGTCATTTTTTTAAACCATATCTCTGGTTGCCTGGTATAATGATTTCAAAATTAGATAAACTACATTTTTACATTAAGAAGAAACCTGAGATATACTTACAAAAGGAACCAAATTAAAATCTTTATACTGTTATCAAAATCATCAAATATTAAATTACAACCCTCCTTAGGTTTTACTCAACAGTAGAGTTGACCTTTTAAACCAAAGAATTTCTTTTCATGAATCATTTGTGCAACACTTTCTGATCAATGTTAATGACAAATGAAAATTATAAGAAGTATTATAATCACAGTTAATACATATGCCATTTAGAGTGCTTTCTGTTGTGAGTCACTGCCAACCCTTCCCAAACAGGCTTAAACAGTAACAGGCGGTTGATTGACTCATAGAACTGGGGTCCTCAGTGCAATACCTTCAACATTTCCATTCCATTTTCCTTTTTATTTTTTTTTTCAGCTGTGTCTTCCTCTAGAATTTAGTTTTTTCTTCTGATGGATCCCCCTCAAGGAGGCAAAATGGCTCATACACTCCAGATGTCACACTGGTGCACCAAAATATCCTGGGAGAGATCATTTATTTGAGTTACTCTCTCTGAAAAGCAAGCAAATTCCTCTTCAACAAAAACTCTAATCTAACTGGTTTGAATCTAGCCACTTGCAGAATCAATTCCTGTGGTCAGAGAAAGGCCCTGATTGGCTTGTGCCTGAGTTCCTTAGCCAGTCACCGTGGCCAGAGGGGCAGGACCACCCTGACTGTCTAAGACCAGTCAAGGCTGCCCATGGGACGTGGTAGAAGGGCAAATCCCACCCAGACCACAGGCTGCTACATCTGGCAGAAGAGGAATAGATGTCAGGGAGACCAATATGTGATCACTTCAGTTCCTAAACTTTTTTGTTGTTGTTGTTTTTGTTCAACTGTATTCACAGGAAAAGGGTGGGGGCATAATGTGAAACCCAAGCATACACTAAGGTAGTTATAAATAGAAGAAGAAGCCTGAAAATTATGGCGAGTCCCAAATTCCCATTTCTGAGATTTTACCAAAGACTCAAACACTGAAGTTTGCTTGAATTCTAGATCAATTCTAGAATTGTGGCTTTTTATAATATTTTTTCACTGTTTTTAAGAAACTTTGCTTTCAAGAATTTACTGCATCTGGCTCTTAGGCTGTCTGTCATTCCAGAAAAATCAGTAGGCATGAGGATTCCCACCTCCTTAACAGCTTCCCATGAGGCAGCTGCTTCTACGTGATGTCACTTTGTGAGAATCCAAGGGCAAAGAAGCAGCTAAGCGAGCTGGAGCCTTCTCTCTGGCACAATCAGGTAATACATCCCTGTCATGAGCATGGAGACAAAGAGACCTGCTAAACCAGCAACTCCTCGTCTTCCCTGGTGCTGGAAAGTAGAAATAGATATGTTGGAGAATGCATTCAAACAAATCAGTAAGTCCAGCCTCTAAGTCCATAAGGGGCAAATCATTTCTGATAGAGAAACCTCTAGCTTTATTATTGAACTGTCCTTCTTTTCATAACTGTTAGAAAAGACCATAACAGTATCTAAGCATCTAGTGAAGGAATTCCAGTACCTCTCCTGAAAGGAAAAACATGTCTTAACCTAACCAAAATAGTAATTTAGGAACTCATTACCTATTTAGTATAAGTTATTCTTTTAAAACAGTAGAATTCGCAGTGTTTTCTATTTGAACATTTTCATTTTAAGTCTCTTAAAATTGAGTCTCTAATAAATCCTCTCAGCGTCATGGAAAAACATCATACCCAACTAATCAAAGTCCTTTAAGTAGCCGAGTGACATGTCTGTTAGTGCCTAGAGCAAGTCAAAGAAGTAATCTGTCTTGATTTAGGCAAAGCCGTTGACGTTGTCCTACTTGGCAAGCATTCCTTTTGCACTTACTGCACGCTGGGCATGGTGCTTGTCACTGTCCAAATTTCCAACTTCACCACCAGCAGCACTGACTGAAGCTTGCAAGAGAAGGATGTGAAGAATGGGAGAAATTAGAGGGGGAGAGAGGGAAGGGAGGGAGAGAAGGGGGAGAGAGGGAAGGGAGGGAGAGAAGAAGAGAGAAAAGGCAGGAGAAAAGGAAAAGGGGGAAATATTTATTCATACCTGGCCAATTAATGCCGCTAGCTGGCTTCTTTCCTTGCCACAATCTTGTTCTTTAGAATGGAGGTGAGAAAAGGGAGAGAAAGTCAGAGGGAAATTGATAAGGAAAGAAAACTCTGCCCCAGAGCTTTCCATCACCTCCACTCAGTCAGTCTCAGGGCCATTCTTAATCCTCACACCATCCACCTCCACACTTATATTCACTGGCACCTCTCTAGAGCTAGTTCCCTCATCCCAGAGTGTTGGAAGACAACTTCAATGCCTTGACACCACCAGGGATGAAACAGGAGAAGATATGTTCCTGGTTCCCTAAGACATGACTCTGAATAAATATTCTGGCGAGAGTTATGGTCTCAATTACTACATACAGTAGTTCTGTAGTTTATTGAATTCCCTCCCTCATGCACTGAGGCTCTACTATTGTGATAAGTCTAGGTGATGGGAGGCACTGACGAACAAGGTCTCTCTTACAGAGCTTACATATTAGCAGGGCACATATATAATGTACAAAGAAGTTAACAAGAAGATATAAGGTGGTAGATTTTTTTTTGAGCTATGCAAAGGATTAAAACAGGATAACATAATAGAATAATTAGGTGGCTACTTTGCACTGTGCGTCAGAGAAGATCTAATAGTTAAGTTGAGTCTACTAGGCAGCTGTACCCAGGGCCATTTTTCTGAATGGCTGAAGGACAAGAAGGAGCCAGCCTTGCTAAAATCAGAGAGGATAGCAGCGATGTGAGAAAACAGGTAGTGCCAATGTCCTAAGATGAAAACAAATCTGACTTTTTCAAGAATATCAAGGAAGACCAGTGTGACTAGAGCACAGAGGGTGAGGGGAGAGTGGTGTGAAATGGGGTTTGAGAGGGAGCAGCACGAAAGGCATCGTGGGAAACTCCTAGGCTTTGAGGAAGTCATTGGGTTAGAGAACTCTGGCATTATCAATAGTATCAGCTGCCAACCTTATCAGTACATATTGCAAATCTATTACATTTTAAAGAAATTTTGGACTTTTCTGGGGTTGGTCCAAATCATGATAAGAAAGATTATTTCCATGAGAAAATGCTTTCTGAATTCCAGACAAGACACTCACACAGTCTCTTCAGACTTGATTCATTTGCAACCTGGGTGGGGAATCTTCCTCTAAAATGGCTTGGATATTGTCCCAATATTGCATCACTGTTTACCTTTTTCTTGAGGTCAGATTTGGAAAATGGATAACTGCAGATTATCTGAATGTTGTAGGCTTCGAGGACAACCTGGCTTACCATTTCTCTCTTTACCAATGTTTATGGAGCCTTACCACTAGAGAGTCATCTGTCTGGGGCCAGGTCTATAATTCTTGTTTTGTTTAATTTGTTTGAAAATGTCTTCTGACAAAAAAGGAAACAATTAATTCACACCATCTTCTCCTTCTCAGTTTTAAGTAAGACAACTTTCGCTTTGAATTTTTTCATAAACCTTTTTGACCTTAAAAAGCAATAGTAATAAGTCATCACCACTTTGAAAATTGCATTAGTAAACAAAACATGAAATACGATTATATATTAAGTTATTTGTGAAAATTATTCTCTGAGGTTCAATGATTTTATTTTGAGAAATATATCCCATTTTCTAGGATCAGAGATCACTCTAGTATATGTCATAGGCCACATCAAGTAGTTTGAAACATGTTGAGACATAAATAAATGTAAAAAAGTGTTCTTCAAAAAGTTAATGGCTATCTGATGCACAAAAGATTTATTTTTCATTCGGTTAAGTTACTCAGATAGAAAATGATAATATTTTTATCACTATCTTTAAATGGCTGAATCCTTATTGTAAATTATCTTCTAGGGGAAGGTATTTGGGGGACTATTTTCTCAAAACATTAGAGCAATGTAATGTAAGCTTACCATGAGTTCAACAGACCCACAAATTCAGAGGCTAAATAAATTGATAAAGTAATTTAATAAAATTGTTATATGATTTTCCAGTTTGGTATATTCATCACACATAATATTGCCATAACACTTTCAAAAAACTTTATATTATGGAAAACTTCAAACATACCCAAAAGTAGAGAAAATAGTATATTGAATTCTCATATACACACCACCCAGATTCAATAATTTTCAGTATTTTGTCCATTTTGTTTTATTATTCCACTCAATTTCTGATAAGAAATTTAAGAACTGAAAAAATATATGCAATAAACTCATAGTTATTTTGAAATTAACTGCAAGGTCACTATCTTTCCTAACACTATATATCTTTTTATAATTTTCTAACTTTTAATCACAAGTATTTAAATCTATGTTTCCTAAGTAAAAATGTAAGATATAGTGACTCCTTATCATATTTTTTTCACAGCATCACACCTCTCAGTGACTTGTGGGAATTCAAAAAGAGGTAAGTACTAATTGTTTTGATGTTTCCAGCTTTTCTGTTTCAGGACCATAGTTGTAAGAGGGGAGGTTGGCAAAAGAACAAAGGAGTGAGATAAGAGCTGAAAAGGACAAAATGGGAACCATCTTATGCTTGATGATACTCGATGAGTTTAGATGGAATGATGTTAATGATAGGAGAGCAATCTCAGGATGTGGGAATCTCTGTGAAAGATCATAAACTTCTTTGTGTGCTTGTGCTTAATGAATAATCTTAGACTTGTTTCCCTGTTTGTAGAAGCCAGTCTTAAAACCTCCATCCCTATAGCCATTATATTACTAAGGTTTCTGTTACCTCTCCCATGTATTTCTGTGATGGCCTCTTCCTGACTCTCCCAACCCCAGTACATTTTCCACACTATCTACTTTCAGTCAGGACAATGTTTCTAAAACTCAATGATGAACAGGTTTGACATTCTCTAGTGGTTCCTCATTGACTTCAGGGTGAGGCTGTCTCTTTAGTGTGACTTGGGTGAAAACTTTAAACCTGACTGCAGCTTAACTCTTTGCCACCACAGTATGTTGAATTTGTTGCATGAACTGGGAAGACTGTCCAAGGTGTCCCTTCTGGGTGAAAACTAACTTCACACCATCTATTTATTCTTCAGATTATCCTCTCACTCAGCGTCCTGACGCCTCATTGCTGTGAAGTGCTCTTCCACTGCTCCCATAGCACCAATGAGGTTATGGTGTAAAGCCTGTTCTCATTCCCCAGTAAGACAAGAACTCTCTGAGGCAGGGGCCATGCTGTACTCAGCACTGCATCCTCAGCCCATGTCCATTGCTCAGCACATATTAAGTGGTCAATAAAGGTTTGTTGTAGAAATGGCTGAGTGAGTGAATGAAAAATATCTGAAATAATTCCCACCAAAATGGAAATAAATAAATTTTAAACATTAAAAATTTTAAAAAAGGAAAGAATCATCATTAGGAGTATCATTTACTATAATAGAAATTATGGCAGAAAGTTCCTTCTAGTCAAGTATAAAGTTCTAGAGCTATTTTCTTAATATATACTAATATTTTTAATATTATGTCTTCTTATCTACTTTTTAAAATAGATATATTCCAGATTTATAATCTTAACATATTATTATTCATTGTATCAAGTCCATAGCAACAATATACCTCAGTGGGGTTTCACTAGCACATTATTGTTGTGAACTGAATAGAAGTCTTCCACCTTCCCAGCCCACATGACTTAGTGGATAAGAGCAACCAGAATAGCTCTAGCTTCCCTAAGAGACTCCAAAGAGGATGGATAAGAGGAAGTCGAGTCTATTTTTTCCTCAAGAAAGCAAGCACACTTTCCCCAGAAACTGGAAAGCACAGGTTATTTAGGTTTTTGATGGAATTTATTGATTTGTTAGTGTTATGTTTCAGTGTCTCTTGAAACTTTAAACCATTTGTATTCTATACACTGCCTTACATTCTTTCAGAAATAGATGGGACATAAATTAAAAATAAATAAAGATACAGTTTAATCTATATAAACTACAGCATTGTCAACACTTAATCACATAATATGTTGGTGTATTTGTTTCATGGTTATGAGATTAAGTTGATCAATTTTTTTCTTACAGGATGAATCCATTGCTTTACTTTGTTTATATGATATTTATACTTTCTTACCCTAAGTAGAGAATGTGACTGACTGCTTCATTTAAGTCGCCCTGATCTTAAAGCAATGCATAATAGAGAAAAGATATGAAAAAATATGCCACTTCTTTAAGTTCCTGGGGGAATATACAGCCCTTTCAAATACATTTAAGAATAATTTGTCTACAATGTTATAATTCAGCCTATAATTTATTTTTATTTTCAGACCTTTGTTATCATTTTCTTTATTATATTTGCTCTTCTGCCAAAAATAAAGCTTGCATATATCTAACAATATGTATTTTTAATAAAGTTATGGAAGAGCTTTCAGCTTTGAAGCACATAGGATTTGATAAAGGTCTTCCAGTCTTATTTTAAGAATAATAGTGAAGATTCTATGATTCAGACTGAACAAACATTTATTGAAAAGCTACGTGTTCCAAGTGCTTTCTCGTGATATCTCATGTGATCTTTATAACAATGTGGTGAGGAAGGTATTATTAGCATCTCTGTTTTACAGATGGGCAACTGAGACTCATGGGAACTAAGTTGCTTACTGTTACACAACAGAATGGAAAATACCTATGAAGCAGCCTGACACATGGTAGGCATTCAGTAAATACTTGCCAAGCCGGAAAATACACTGCATTTTGAGACAAATACTGTTTCTTTTCATCATTCTCAAATCCCACCACACTAAATGAGTAAACATGAGGCTTAGCAAGCATTCTGACTCATTTATGTATGTAATTTTGTAAGTAATCTGTTATTTTATCTGAACAGGATATTAAACTGTCTGCCATTTTAAAAAAACTCTTTAAGCATGTTTGAGGCCAATCTTCTCAAATTATATTGTATTATTAGCCCAACATATCTCTTTCCTTTATTGTTTTATTGAGGTATCTAAGAGAAATTGTTTCAGCCAGAGTAGTTTGAGATTCTTTTAGTCAATCTAGAAAACCATCTCCTATGTTTAATCAGTGCTTACCTGTCCTAACAGTGAAGTTTGGGATTTGCAAATGGCAAATTGCTTTAAGGTCAGTCTTCATGTTTTACTAATTTTTTCCCCCCAAGCTCCTAACACGGTGTCTAGTATATCATAGATATTCAATAAATATCAGATAAATTAAATGATGGATGAACAGTTTCCATATTGAATGTCACACACATATTGAACAAGTAATTCCTCCCTGAAATGTTTCTTTGGGTTGGATTCAATAAGGCTAGTTAGGACAATGTTCAAACTCTACTACTTGCTTACTGTGGGAATTTGATCTATTCGTATAACAGCTGTAAGCCTCAGTTTTCTCCTTTTTAAAATGGTAAACAATGAATTCTATTCACTGTAGTGACAAATGTTTCGTAAAGGTCTGGGAATGCTGTGGGGGAAAACAGATATCAGAAGCAACTTAGAATAAATAAACTGGTTGTCAAAAAGTACAGATTTCAATCTCTTAATAAACAAGCTCTTCTATGATTTGGATTTTGCCTGCTCTTTGGCTTCAATTTCAACCTCCAACATCCTATTCCTTCCCCACCACTCCCACTACCCACATATTGCACATACACACACTCACACACAGACACACACTCACAGGCTATGCTTGAATCACACCCACTTGCATTTTCCACAGACTCCCATATTCTCCTTTATTTGATGACTTTACATATGCCATTCTCTCTGCGTGAAAGTCTCCTACTCCTCTTTATTTACCTAGTAGGCTCCCAGGTTTTCCTGGAATCTAAACTCAAGCATTATCTTCACATTTTAAAGCCTTTCCTGACCACAGTTGAAGTTAGAAGTGCCTCCTCTGCTCCCACAGAACCAGATAGTCATTACCACACTGGACTGTGATTGGCTGTGGACTTGCTTGAGAGCAGAGACTCTGTCTTTCATCTCTCTCCCTCGTGCTGAGCACAGTTCTTAGAATACAGTAGATGGACAATACATGTTTCTCAGGTCAAGTGCATAATTAATTAACGTAGAGAAATGTCATATGCAAAGATATTCAGCAACCCATACACACATGGCAAAATGGCCCCGGGGCTGATTTTTGGTATCACATGCATCTGTTGCCTGGACATGTGCCACTCTGTCCTCCAGGACAATGGCTTCCACCTCCACCCTTCACATCCTCATCCACCATGAAGGTATCACCCTCTACCAACCAGCTTAACATCAGATGCTAAGTATGTCTCCACCCTTCTCCACTCAGTAGGAAAGTCTTTGGAATGTTGGCCTTTATCTTTTGAAAAGTTGTCAAGCACAATCCTAAAGCTGTGTAGTATTTTTCACCTGCATATCTTTTATTTTAACCATGTCTTAAAATGTGTTACATGGAAGCCCTGAAAAGGTCATAAAGCACTGAGTCCCTTAACAGTGATAAATCAGTCTGTTTGGAAATAAATATGTAAAAATAAAAGGAAAATTAAAGTAGTTGAAAAGTTTCAATATTTATGAACCCACATATCTCCAATGAATAAATATAGATGAACAAGTACTACTTAAAACAGTCTTATAAGAATTAATAATCATAAATCCCAATTTTTACTCTGTCTTTGAATTGGTTGTGACTTGGTTTTAGTCTCTCATACATGTACATTTCTCCTGTTTATAAAATGGAAATGATTTAGGTGTATCTATTATAAGGCATGTTCACTTTCTGCAAAATCGCACACTAAAAATAAGAGAGTTTATGGGAAGAGTAGGATCAGGGAAGATAGTTCAAAAGCTATGGAACTTTTGCAAACAAAGCACTAATAAGGGCAGTTAACAATCCTAATAGACATATGAACACAGTTACACGTCCATTGGTACTTATGCCCTATCAATTGATCTTTGCAGCCTTAACCCCTGTTGCTGATGCTTCCCTTGTGAGGTAGAGATCCTGGAGGTAGACCATTCTATCAGACCTTGTAATGAAAATTAAAAATCTAATTCAGAGTATAACCTTTTACATTTTTCCATTGTTTTAATGCAAGGGAAATGTCTTTGCATCTTCTTCATCTAAACTCAGTTTCTCCAGGAAGCTTAATGTAGAAGAAAGCTTAGGAGTTCTTGAAGCCACTAAACCAATCTCTACCTGCAGTTCTGTAGATTTCCAGTTCTTCCTAAGGTCTCCACAGATAGCTCCAGCTTTCTCTTTAATTGAGAGAAAACCTGCTCCTGATGGCTTCAAAACATTAACCTGATGAGAAAAATCATATAAGAGCCATTCCATGACTGACATGTTATATAGAGGTTATTTTCCTATTTACCAGGAGTTAATGGAGTAATTAGTACAAAGCAGCACATTTTGACGTAGAACAGATTGTAGCTCTAAAACCTTATTTAATTGATGAACAAAATAATCAGTGGGTGCTTCATGAGATCATATCAGGAAACTTTGCAAATTCCATGGTACAACTGTATTATGCAGCAATATGCAGTATCTCTTTGGAGCCACACAAATAACAATCCTTGCAATCACTTCCACTTTTACATGGAAAGGAAATGTATTGTTAGTTATGGTAATTCTACCCTGGTACCTTCCCAGAAAGTTGTGTGCTAAATATATTCAGACAAAAACAATGAAGACTTGCTCAAATGTTGCCGCTGGTGTTCTCTTGGGCTTTTCAATGAATACCTTACTGACGAAGGAGGACACAGTTCTAAACTCTGCAGCTGAAAATGCTTCCATAGTGGTCTATCAATTTATTTCCCTCTGGGATGAGGACATTTAGATACCATTGGAAATGAACTTTGCTGAATCGTGCACAAATAAAAATCACCTCTCTCTAAGGCTACCAACTAGACTCAAAAACGGTTGAAATATAAAGTGTGATACTGGGGTGCATTGGTAAAAATAAAAGAGTGTTCTGTTACAGTCAGCATATTTTTAATTTTATTTTTTTATATCTGAAACTATGTTACACTTCTGGAAACTATGTGGCAACTAAGTAGTATTCTTATGTAAGGCTCCTGTTTCAGAATAGGTATTTAGAATTCATATCCTTCCGGATTAAGTAAATATCTATTGTATTAGGTGCTATGTGCTCTTAATCCAGCCACTCACAGAGTTACAGATTTGCTGACTGTTAAAACAGATTGAACTTTAGGAATCAATTAGATCACCTGTAGGTTCTTTTCATAGGTCACAAAATTGGTAGAGGAAATAATAGTGGGACATCACAGTATTTCTTGTGGTACATAACTTATTTCATAACTTGTGAAAACAGGAAGCAATTATGATTACACTGGCAAAGTGAGAGGGTAATAATGTGTCCTTTCTAGTTTGTATATCAAAGCTGTGAACAAAACTACTAGGTATTTGAATTTACCCATAGCACAGTTAGTGAACTTCAAAGGAGATGGCTGCTCATCTTATTTCAATCCATTTAAATTGGGAGTTACGTAAGCTATGTGAGTCACCCAGAAAGACATACTGAATGAGAAGAGCAGTGGGCAAGGACAGAAACTGGAGAAACAATAGTTTGAGAGGAAGGAAAAAAAATCTCATGCATGAGAGTAAGAGGGAATGAGAAAAGGAGGAGTATGACCAGGAGAGATGATTTTTATGACAGTTAAGAGTTTTTATAAGAAATATTTGGGCAACATTGTCAAACACTACAAAGTGGTCAGGAAAGATTACAGCTGAAGTTAACACTCATATTTTGGCAAAAATAAGAACTGGAATATGGAGATTATGGTCAGGGTGGGTTACCAGGGTTGAAGATTTCTTATAGGAATTAGTCTGGGTTAGTGACAAAGTCCAGAGTGTGAGTCTGACTAGGTGCAACTGAGGTGGAGGGAAGGTCAGGATCTTTGGAGATAAGGAAATCAAGGGACTGACTGCACGACCAGGTTTCACGTGGGTCATTCACATGACCATGGAAGTCACTGTTATGTTGGCAGGACATGAGGTACATAAAAAAGTACGTTTCAAAATCTTTTATTATTGGGAAGTGAGCAGTGTACCAGTAGGAGGACAGATACTAAAGACAGTGAAGTTTTACATAAGGAAGGAAAAGCAGTTGGGTTTAAATACAACAGCTGGGATTTAGGAGAATATTGACTCTTCTTTTTAATCACAAAGTTCATGAGGCCCCCAGAGTATATAGCTTCGGGATTGGCCTGAAAAGGAACATATAAATGTGGGTCATAAATAGGAAGTATGGAGCAGTATGGGTTGAGATGAGAGAGAAATCAAATGACTCCAGGCTTACATGTTGGGAGATTGATCAAGGACTAATTAAGAGCATACCACTTCTAAGGCACTAAGGATTACTGAGGGCAAACAAAATCTCATCCCTGCCTTCATGGAGTCTATAGTATAATGAAGACATACTTTATGAAAGACTCAAATAAATGTAAAATTATAGCTTGATAAGAGCTAGGAAGGAGCAGTGCAAGGAGCTGGGAGAGCAGGATTTGTCTCCTCCGGGAGGACAGGTTTTCCTGAGAAAGGAAAGACTGTGCTGAGCTCAGAAGCTCTGGGGAGAGGATAGGGAAAGGGCAGTGGTGCTCAAAGGAACAGAGAGGATAGGGGATGCAAAGACCCAGTGGCATGCGGGTTGCAGTGCAGAACACAGGGCGCATGTGCCACAGAGACAGCCAATCCTGCCAGGCCTTAGAGGTCACGTGGAAGAATTTGTTCTTTATTTAAGGGCATGTTTTGTTCCTGTGACAAGAAACCTCAAACTATCCTCATGAAGTGGATGGCGACGTCTAAACACACCCTTATTTTTCTGTTGACGGATCCATTGGCAAGCAGGGAAGGAATTAATCCTCTGCTCAGTCAAGGCTATTGTGGTTTTCATAGTTGATAGTTACTTTTTCAAAAGGATTACTATAACATCCTGTGTGGTGACCTTATGTCTGTGAACAAATCATGCAAGTTAAGTCATCATGTTAACGGTTTTTGGAGTGACCCTCCGCGCCCTCCCACACGCAAACACTGTGCATCCTCTCTCCTTCCCTCTGTGGTGAGACAGCCTTTCCTGCTCTGCATTACAGTGGAAAATGAATTGGCAGATGACACATATAAACCACTTTTTTTTTTTTTTTTTTTTGCAGTACGTGGGCCTCTACCGTTGCGGAGCACAGACTCCGGACGCGCAGGCTCAGCGGCCATGGCTTACGGGCCTAGCTGCTCCGCGGCATGTGGGATCTTCCCGGACCGGGGCACGAACCCGTGTCCCCTGCATCGGCAGGCGGACTCTTAACCACTGCGCCACTAGGGAAGTCCTAAACCACTTTTTGATAGAGCAATTTCAAGAAGATTGTGTGTGTAAAAATCAAATTGCTGTAGGTAAATAAGGAAGTGGAGATGGTTAGTCAAATAGCTATTTCTAGAAATAACAAGAGAAAAAAGAGAGAAGAGAATGAACCTTGAAGAGAAATGAGGTTAAAGGAGACTTTTTTGTTCTTATAGCTTTTTAAAACAACTTTTTGAAGAAAAAATTTGAAGCATACACAAAAGTAGAAAGAAGTAAAATGAACCATCACAATTCAGACTAAACAATTATCAATAATTATATTGCTACATTTACTACATTTTTCCTTTCTCTTGTTCTCTTTTCTGAATTATTTTATGGAAAGTCCCAGACATCATGTTATTTAATCCCCGTATCCTTCACCATGCTTCACTAAAAATCTGTATTTTTCCTTTATAAATATAATGCCATGTTTATATCCAACAAAATTAATGGTAACTCTATTATTCCTAATTCCCAGTTTGTATTCAAATTTTTCCTATTGTCTCAAAATAAGTCCTCTACAGTTAGTTTTTTGGAATCAGGGAATTTGATTGTTGTGCCTCCTTTTAAGTTTCTTGCAATCTAAAACAGGCCTTCCCCCCACTTTTTTTTTCTTTCATGTTTAAGATTTCTAGATAAAATCAGTCAGTTCCTCTACTCTCGCATTTTTATAAATGAAAATTAGGTCTAAAATCATCATGGATTTTTTTTTAATACTGAGGAAGGTTTGAGTAAGTCACACATGGAGTAAAAGGAGTTGGTGAATAGGAAGAGGTTGAAGATCAAAGGGAAGGCAAAATAATTATTGGTGAAAAATTATGAAGAAGTGAAATACAGAAATTAGCTGTTGCCTGAAAGTGAAATTTTCTTCTTCTGAGACAGACAGAAGTAAGAATAAAATATTGGTAAATTTTGAAGTGGCGACAGACGCGATATTCAAAACAGTGATTAACCTGTTTGACCTGGGGTATCAATGATACGGAACAGAGTGATTCAAACAACCCATGTGTATATCAGGGGCATATAGTTAGTTTCTTGGAAGCGATGGGGAGTCCTGAGCAATGGGGAGGAAAGTTGATGTTTGTGCTTAGTGACCTGACCTTTATTTTCACATTGAAGTAGAAGGTAACGTTGTCTGATGAAAAGAAAGGATAAGTGCATGGTTGCGATTGAGAATTAAATATTCAGAATAACGATGGTAACGAATGAGAAAGAATGTCAGCCTCGGATGAGGTAAAGAGTTCCTGTCAAAATCAAACACCTAGAAAGAGTAGTTCAATTAGGGGTCCTGAAAGTACTTGGCTGACTGGTTATAGAGACACAAAGAGAGAAGAATTATTAATACTCTTGAAAAGGTGACTAATAATCAACAAAGAAACATGACTTGCATATTTGCAAATCTTAGTGATGTAATTTTTTAAATTAATAACTGAGGAGAAAAGACAAAGCCAAAACAAGGAAAGATTAACAGTTGATAGAGGATGATGAGAATATGAGTATTTATTATAATACTTTGGTACTTTTCTATATTTTTTCACTATTTAAAAAGTAATTGACAAATGAAACCTAGATTACTGGATATATAAGGTTGTGTTAAAAAAGCTGCTTTAATCAAAATTTATGAATATGTACTTCTGTTTACTTATCATATACTCATAATAAAAGTAGAAATAATTAAAGAAAGTTGGAAATTAGAGAAAAATCACTGTTTATGTATTTCTATTCCCATTTTTCAATGGATTTTTATTTGAGGGGGAGACACTTACCATAGTACAAGTTTGTGTAAGTTTTTAATTTAAGAATATGTACTTAAATTTTCCATATTATTGTATAAATTTTATAACCATATTATAGTTAAGTATTACCCTATTAAGGTAGCTTCTGCCTTCATACTATTACAAATAATGATGGATGAATGTTCTTAAAATTAAGTTTACTTTATGAAAATATAGATATAATTTTCTCATATCTTCATATATTTATGAATCAAAGAGTATGAAAATTACCAAGGTCTTTCATAACAGTTGGTGCTCTTGCTGCATAAGTCCCATAGCTCTCTAAGAGGATTCAGTTTCTACCAGCAATGTCTGAGAATGTCTGTTTCATCACACCTATTCAGCATTACTAATAGCTAATAGATAGCAAATTTTCTAGACCAAAAATTATATTTTAGGAAATTCCCTGGTGGTCTAGTGGTTAGGACTCTGTGCTTTTACTACCAAGAGCCTGGGTTCAATCCCTGGTCGGGGAACTAAGATCCCACAAGCCGTGTGGCATATATATATATATATATATATATATATAACTTTATAAACAGTCCTAAGATAGAAGTCTTGTTTCTGTCTCAACCTTACAGAGAAACTAAAGCATCTAGTAAGACAGCTGACAACTATTAATGGAAGAAACCCCTGCTGTGTGCCGGCCACTGTTCTAGGTGCTGTTGATACAAAAAGTTCTTACATTCTAGAGGCCAGAGAAATACAGTAAACCAAGACATATAAATAAATAAGATCTTTTCAAATAGTGGTAGGTGCCTTGCAGAAAATAAAATAGAATGATACTCTGGAGAGTGACAGAGATAGAGAACTGGGGGAGCTATTTTAACTAGGATAGTAAGGTAAGGGCTTCATAAAATGGCATCATTTCAGCTAAAACCTCAAAGGAGAGGAAAGGGCCATTTGAAAACCTCAGAGAAAAGCATTCCAAGGAGGAAGAATAGCATGTGTAAAGGCCCTGAGGCACACAAAAAAATGGAAGTATACTGGAATGCAGTGAAACAGGAAAAGAGGGCAGCAAGTTCAAAGTGGAAGGCTCAAGCCAGATTGCGTAGGGCCTTGAGGACAGGTTTAGATTTTCTTGTCAATTCCATGGGAAGTCATTGGAGGGTTTCAGGGAGGAGAGTAATAAGATCTAATTTATGCTTTAGATCGGCAAGGCTGGTGTCTGTGTGGACAATAAACAGCAGAGTAACCAGAATAGAGGCAGAAGACATGTTGAGATGTTATTGCAGTACTTCAGGGAAGATACAGTGATGGCTTGGACAGGGTTGCATGGAAAGTGTTAGGGAAAGAGAAATCAGATGTGATTTCTAAGTCTATGGCATGAGCAACTGGGTGAGAGGTGATGCCATTTGCTGAACTAGAAAAGGCCGTGAGAATAGAGAAGATTGCAGAGCTCAATTGGTCTTTTTGATCATACTGAAGTTGAAGGTTCCTGTTAGACATCCAAGTAGCAAAGTCAAACAGACAAATGGAAAGGAAAGGCTGTGGTTCTGGGAAGAGGTCTCGAGTGGAGATTAAAGATTGGGAGTCTTCAACATGTAGGTAGCCTTTAAAGTTGAAACCCTGGATGAGATAAAGTACGTAGAAAGTGTACCTAGAGGGAAAATGGGCAAAGAATAGGTTTGTGTGAGGCTAACGTGGGACAGGCATTACACTGTCAGGAAAACTGTGAGTGTGGCATCACTGAAGTTAACTGAAGTGAGTGTTAAGAAAATAAGGGTGATGCACTCTATCGAATGCATCAAGGTGACAAGTAAGGTGAGGAGAGAGAAGGGTGTCTTTGTAGCCTTCCCTAGTGCCACGTCAGTGGTCCACTGGAGACAAAATGCTGATTGGAGTGAGCCAAGGAGAGAAGGGAAGGAGGAAGTGGAGACAGCAGGTATAGACAACTCTTAGAGATTTGCTGTGAACAAGGACATGGATTTGTAGCTGAATTGGTTGACATAACTTGCCCAGGTGTGCACAGATAGTAACTGAGTAGTCCCTTGCTTTGAACCTCAGAGTTTCTGATCCTGAATATAGGACAAGCTTTTACTCAAATATACTATGTTTTAATTTGTATCTAAAGAGTTTTGCGTATTTGCTTAATATCGTCTCTTTAATTTTCATCTTTAACTAAATATTACTACAGTCAATCAGACAGGTTAGTCAATTAGCCTAATATTGAGACCTATCAGAGTCAATGCTTAGATAAGAGGTCTGGGAATACTAGATGGCTGGGAGGGGTCCAAGGAAAGAAGAAGTGTGGCACAGATTTAATCACTGGAAAGATCCATGTCTGTCACTAGGAAGAATTAACTGTATCTTGTATACTTTTGGAGTCCCATTTCCAAAAAAGAATACTTCCCATTTCCCAAGCACATGCCTTGTTGTAGAAAGAGCAGAGTTACAAGTTATTTCACCATGCTTCCTCTGAAAGCTTATATAGGACATGGGGAGAAAACTATTTTTCTTTGGTTTGCATTTAAGGTCAGCCAGTATATGTGAAATAAGAAATGAATGTCACACAAAGTAGAGTTGACTCAGAATAATAAAATATACTGCCACTTAGGTTTGAGGATGTGGTTCTTGAGGTAAAATTTAAAAGTAGACGTTTAAAGATTGCATGTGATTTTATTGATAACAAGCATTGGAAAGGATGAAGTAAAGGAGGAAAGGAAAGGCACTAACAATTATTGTTCAGTCATGTGCCAAACACTATGCTAAGTACTCTAAAATGTGTTCTTTTTTGATTCTCACCAAAGAATCAAAAAAGAACATTTTTTGATAAATACTAACCCTTTTAGGGTTATTATTTACCTACATTTTTCAAGATGGAAACGTTGAAACTCAGGGAAGTTAATTCCCTAACGTACCGTATCAGGGAGCCAATGCATGGTCTATCCAAATTCCAACTGCAACAATTAACTATAATGTCATCATCCACATTAGCAAAAACTTTGTCACATAACTATGACAAATGACTTTATTTCTTATTTACATTTATTTTGAAGAAGAAAAATAATGACACTATGTAGGAATTCTTAGAGTTCTACTCAACACCATTTCATTCCATCTGACTGTGACCACAAGTGTTGGACTGCACCCCACAGGCCTACAAGCCTTGTAATTGTCCAGCCTCAAGACCGAGGAAAGAGCCCCGAGACAGAGACATAATGGTTTATTGGATAGGGAATCTTACATGCCTGAGGCAAAAGAGTCCTGGAGCAACACTACACTGTGGACAGCAGAAGGCAGGCAGGACAGGACAGCAGTCTTTGCCACCAAGAGGAGGGGAAGGTTACCAGTTATAGAGGGAACTGACATCAGGTTGGCTCATCTGTTACCAGGGAAGCCAGCAGAGGAATATGCCCTTCACTGCCCCTTTGATAAACTGTCATAGTGGTGATGTTCTGATCTAAAGATTTGAACAATCACTAGCTGGGGCGGGGGGTGAATATGTAGGCATTTGCTGATTCAGCCCTATGATTAAGAGGGAAGATCAGTAGGGGAATAGGGTGTAGGTGATGCAGGGACTTGTCTAGAAGGGGATGTACAGAGATCAAGAGAGCAGCCATCTTGAGTGGCCTGATCATGCAAATCACATGTTATTCATGTAAGTGTGACACATGAGGGAAGAAATTCCTGCACCCCTGACTCAAAATGGGTTTGTGATCCATTTACAAGATCTTTCAGGAAGAGAGAAATGAAAATTAAATATAGTTCTGCTAGTATACTAATGAAAGAGACACATTTAAGTGGTCCTTTATTTAGATAAGAAGAACAATCCATAGAGGATTTCTCTGTGCATTCCTGGAAGACTGGAAGTCTTTAGCTCAGAGCTCAGCACCTAATAGGAGGAGCTCAAAAATATTCATGGAAATAAAGTGATCTCTGGCACTTTGGATAATACAAAGGAAAAATAGCTCAGGCTACCTTAAGAACAGGGAGGCTAGGAATTCACGTAAATAGAAACAGAGAGCTGGCAGAGACCCAGGCAGACCTGGGGACCAGCTTCTCCCTCCTGTATTTTGGGCTTCCAGATCTTTGCCTGTGGGCTCCCTGTGCTGTTTTCTTCCCCTCTTTCTATTAGGCAATCCTCTTTGTAATCTCAACTCTGATTTGTAAAGGTCTGCCTGATAGGCTCACCTACTCACTGTTATCTCTTTGGGCAGAAATCTTTATTCCAGGCCATTTCTTGGTCCAGATTTGAGCTGGGTCCCCAGTTCAGTCCAATAGGTGGTCAATAGTGCTCAGAGAACAACCAAGCCCTGCTTTTCTGAATGGAAAACAGCAGAAAGACAACTTCAGCTGGAAGGTGACTTGGCAAGGTGATCATGACCGATGCATTAGTTCCTGTGATCTTTCACCTAATGATCTGATTTAATTTGTGAGAACAGCACAGAGTTTGGCTAACTCTCCACCCGGGTCATTTCAGTACAAGTCTAATGCTTTGCTTCCTGTCCTTGAAGAGCAAAGGAAAATTATATGAAGTATCGACTCAGAATTCTTTTTAAAAAGGAACTTACCTGAAATCTAGATGTGCCAGAATTTTAGACGTTTAAGGAAGAAGTTTGAAAGTGAATTGTTTCTCCTTAAAGATTCAATGAGTTGACACAAAACAAAATTCATGCACTACTTACTTTATACAAAAAGCAGTTTTTCAACTAACAGAGCTATTAGAGCATTATTTTACATAAAATGTAGAAATTTGATACACTGGTAGCAGGAGGTCGTATTCTAATGTATATAGAAATAGTTTTGCCCCAACTGTAAAAGAACGTGCCTTGTAACTGAAACTCTAGAATAACAAACATGCTGGTGAAACAGACAACATGAGTAAGAGACTCACTGCTTCCTGAGAAAATGAAGGTTTCTAACAAAATGTATTTTGTTAGATATATATATAAGATATTAGGGGTGTGAGTGTAGCTTGATAAGTGTTTATTTTTTTCAGTTTGGCACATACAAAAATACTCTGTAAAAATTTCTGCCTCTTGGGAAAGTTTACATACAGTATGAACACATGGGAACTCTAAATTGTGCTTTCCTTTTTCCCCTCTTTTTAAAAATTTCTGGACTTCCCTGGCAGTCCAGTGGTTAAGACTCCCACTTCCACTGCTGGGGGCACTGGTTTAATCCCTGGTTAGGGAACTAAGATCCTGTATGCCGTGCAACCCGGCCAAGAAATAAAAACAAAATAAAATTTAAAATTTTCTGTTGCAGTGATTAAACCTTGCCATGTAAATTCCATTAAATCCTTTAGAAGGAACTATTCATAATTAAGTAAAGTATATGTCCAAATAAGGAATATTTAGGAATTTCTGAAGAATGTAATTTCACTTTGTCATTGAACACAAATATTATGTAAAAGGACATTTAATTAGTGTTATGGGTTAAATTGTGTCTCTCTTCCCTCAAAAAGGAATGTTGAAGTCTTAACCCCAATACTTCAGAATGTGACCTTTTTTGGAAATCAGGTGATTGCAGACATAATTAGTTAAGATGAGGTTGTGCTGGAGTAGGGTGGGCCCCTAAGCCAATATGACTGATGTCCTTATAAAAAGGGGAAATTTGGACACAGACACACAGGGGAACACCAAGAGTGTTAGAGTTATGCTACCATGAGTCAAGGAACTATGAGAGGGACCTGGAACAGATCCTTCCCTAGTGCCTTCAGAGGCCCTGACCTTGATCTTGGACTTCCAGCCTCTAAGACTGTGAGACAGTAAAGTGTTGCTTAAGCCACTCAGTTTATGGTACTGTGTTAACAGAAACCCTAGTAAACTAACATAGATGGTCAGCTGCTGCTGGTGGGTGGCTTTAGGAATCTCCTTCATTCAAGGAATCTATAAGAACGTTGAGCTTGCAGCTGTGGAGGAGCACAGCTGGACAATACCCCACCCACCTATTAGGATGAGTTAATGTACGTAAGAGCTGAAAATCTGCCTTTGAAAAGACACAGGAACACTGACCTCTTTGGGATCCAAGTTTATAGAAACATGCACACTGTGTAGCACATGATTAAAATCAGAATGAACCATGGAAGAGATAATACTACTGGGGCAGATGAAGTCTGGCCCCTGAGCTGCCTGCAGCATGAAGGCCAAAGAGTCCTGGTGCTATGGAAGCATCCTGGAGGTAATGACGTGTGTGTGTGTGTGTGTGTGTGTGTGTGTGTGTGTGAGAGAGAGAGAGAGAGAGAGAATGCACAGACAGTTCTGTAGTGGGTGGGACAGCCCCAAGCAAGTTTAATGCCCTTTTTTTCCAAGAGCATCACAACCTGTGTAGGCAGAAAGTGGTCTACACTAAGGCCATGGGACTAGCAAGGCTCAAGCTGAAAGCCCTGGCCAGCGTGACAGTACCACCAGTGATGTGGTGAGTTCCCAGCCTCGACTGCAATAGCAGATCTCCCATTCCCTCACTGGGAGTAGGAACGATGGAAACACAGAATCAGAAACCTTCAGGGGTGCATCACCTATGGAATTTTCCCACAAGGAATGTCTGATTTTTTCCACTTCCTCAGCAGGCAATAATAGTATATTATGCCCAAGGGATAATTTTGGAATAATTGTAGGCACCCATCAGACCTGCACAAATATCTGGAGAGAAAGAATCTATCAGCACAGATCAAAGTTTCTGCAAGCCTATCAGATAAGATTGAAGCATCAAAACTTTAAACATTAATATAAATGTTTCCAGACTTGTATGCAAATCTGGATATAGCAATCTTACTAGTATACATTTAAAGTAAATTTATTGTCTTTAATATGTATATAAAATTAATTATTTCAAGGACAATGACATTTTTAAAAAGCCATGTATTGTAACTTCATGGCTGTAACAACTATTTTGTAGTTAGTAAATTTACCTGAGAAGCAGGTAAATGAAAACTAAGCAAAAACAGTGAAGGTTTGCTCACTGGCACAGTGGAAAACCTTAGGGTTTTCCACTGTGAAAACTTGGGGGTGGCCCGAAAGAGGTTTCTTGAACACTACAAGATCAGCTGAAAAAATAAACGGAAGAGCCTGTCGGGGCTGACAGCTCTATCTCTACACCAAAGAAGGCGTCAGATACTGTGTCTTCACACACTCATTCCATTCCACAGTTAATGAGCCATTTATCTGCTCTATGGCCTCCACTGTTGGAGATGTCATGGTGGGTGTTCCACAACTATACCCAGAAGACTCAGACATTGCACTGGGCTTGCAGCATGATCAATGTGTGTTCTGAAGTGAAAAACCCCAATACAATTGTTGGAGGCAGCATATGAAAGTCACCCCTTTGGTGATGCATTTCCAGAAGGCTGGAAAAAATCCAGTGGCTTTCTGTGTGGTTGAGTCAATGAATTTTTAATAACCATAGCTAGCACTTATGGAGCACTTGCCATGAGCAAAGTATGGTGATTAAGAGTTTTACCTAGGTTATCACTTTTAATCCCAGAAACAGCTCTCACATGTAGGTACCCTTACTATCTCCATGGAACGGATGAGGAAACTGAAGCTCTGGGGGGTTAAGTACCTTACCTATCATCTCTCAGTGAGTGATAGCTGAGCCTGTGTTCAAATGTCAGCAGCCAGACCCTCACACTCTTACCCTCTGCCTAACCGTACCTCAGGCAGCAGATGGAGGCTGATGTGATCCTCAATAAAGAGGATTTTGTCTGACAGGAAAATAGATCTTATTTTGAGCATGCATACAAGAGCGACTATCTCTTGAGCACTTACCATGTGCCAGACTACAATGGTGCTCTTCGTACAAACCGCATTTACTTCTGACATCAACTCTCTGATATATATTATCACCATTTTACACGTGAAAGAACAGGTTTGAGTCATGAAGCAACTTGTTCAAGGTCACACAGTCTGAAAAACATCTCTCAGTTGGACTCTAAAGGCTATATACTTCCTGTTCTAAACTTCTTTCTTGATGTTTCTTTTTGGTTTGTTTTTGATATCGTACCTATAAAACTCTATGGATAACAATGATGCATATGGAACACCTTTTTCCTCGAGGCTGATATTTCTATTTTCATGCCCCAGCCGGCTAAGATAAGCTAAGAAAGTGCTCTCTATAGTAGTTAATCTCCCCCAGGGTCGGTAAATAAAACAAGTAAAAATGTCAATCTGAAATGGATTCATCATCTCTTTTTCTGGTTGCATAAGGGCTCTGTAGACTTTGAAGCAAAGGGGAAAAAAGCTTGTTCTTCATTCATCTAGTATGTACTTCAGAGAACAATCAGGGCACACATGAATTCTTGGGCGCATTGTCCAAGAATGCAGCACAGATGGCATCCTGATTCCTAGGAGAAAGAGGAAAGATGACATACGGAGTCATTCACAGCTGTTTGCAAGCAGCAGCCCGGTCTGAGTTGGACTAATACTGAAGACTTTTCATCTTTAGTCACTTTTGGGGTCTATAACTTCTTACTTGTCATAGCTGATATATATATATATATATATATATATATATATATATATATATATATATAAATTTTTTTTTTTTTTTGCGGTACGCAGGCCTCTCACTGTTGTGGCCTCTCCCATTGTGGAGCACAGGCTCCGGATGCACAGGCTCAGCGGCCATGTCCCACGGGCCCAGCCGCTCCGCGGCATGTGGGATCTTCCTGGACCGGGGCACGAACTCACGTCCCCTGCATCGGCAGGCAGACTCTCAACCACTGCGTCACCAGGGAAGCCCCTAGCTGATATTTTTTATTGTTTTCTAAGCATGATAGTATTCCTTTTACATGGATTATCTTCCAAAAACCTTATGTGACAGCTAGTATTATAATCCTCAATTTACAGATGAGGAAAAGGAGATTTAAAGAGATTAAATAACTTGCCCCACTTCATGCTCTAAGAGACAAAAAGGCATTGAATCTAGACAATCCATTATGATTAACCACAACATTTGCTGCCCTTCAATCCTGCTCATGTTGGTGCCACAATCTTGTTTAAGGACCCATCCATCTTTCAAGTGAGATTGTAAATGTCTCTTCTCTTTTGAGCCTGTTTTCAACTGACAGGGGAGAAGTGAATAATGAAACAGTGGATATTGTAAAAGGAATTTACATTTGACTTTTTAAAAAACTGTGATAAAATCCACATAAAATTTATCATTTTAATCTTTGTTAAGTTGCCAGTCACTCTGTGTGTGGGTGTATGTTTAACAAAAATTGTTTTGAAATTCTATATATATGCACAGGTCTCAGAGCTGAAAGGCATCATACCTCCTGCCAGAACTTTCTGAGAATAAACTTCAGATAACAAAGCACACAGACTTGAAAACTTTTACAAAGGAGAAACTCGGGTGGAGTGAAGGGAGGGAGAGAAAGACAGACTAGTGACTGAGTGTTGGAAAGCCCTGCTTGGGAGGGTGTGCTGGCCTCTGCCACACAAGCCAGAATTATTCTTCTAAGAGGAAGTCCAGGAACAATGTCTTCTCTAAAAACACTGGGGACATCTTTCAAAAACACTGGGGACATCCGGTAGAAACCGACAGTTCCAGTCCCCATGGAGGAAAGTGTGCAGGGGGCGGGGACTGCACTGGGCCCACTCTCTCCACAAGCAACTGCAGGCCCCTGGGGCTGAGGGCTGAGCCTCCTTCCAAGCATAATAGACCATGTAAACTTGTAAGGCAAGTCCTCCACAGCAGAGCCACCATGCTGCTCTGCAGAATGTAACTCCATCAGGTATCCTAGTGATGTGATTCTCCCCCAAATCCCACAGAAAGACCATCCGACCCTAGGGTGTCACACATATAAAGGAAGTTGTGTGATTCTCTACTTGTTAAACATAAACCTTTCAGTACCAGAGACTACAGAGTTTTCTCTTGTTTCATTCCATCAAATTGTTAGAAATATTAGAAGAAAAGTAATGATGCTATGTGTCGTTGACTTATTTAAGCACTATTTACTTCATAATGAAGGTAGGGTTTCAGGACAGAGAGAGAATAGAGAGAAAAGGGGAAGAAACACAAATTAAATATCTTCTAGATTTTTACCAATTAGGCTAAAGAGAGCTCTTGAAGTCTCCATAACAACATATCGCTAGGTATAACAACGATAGTAATTTTGAAATATTTTCTGATAGACTTTCCTCTACTGGTGAAACCAATTTTCTTTATGTGCATTTTATCTGCTGTTATGACTGTGGGGAAGGGTTCTGGTGAATATTGCTTCCAGAAGAAAACAGTGTATAAGGACAGCCCCATCATATATGAAGAAGAGACAGACTACCTTTCTGACCAGTGTAAAGAGGAGAATGGGAGGGGAAGCTAGAAAAGAGGTCAGGTACTAATGTCCTCATCCCCACTGCCACCTTCTTTCAGGGTCAAATCTGGGTGATGAGGGGAAAGCAAGGCCCCCAGTACCTGAGTCAGAAGAGGGAGGCTGTCTCTGTGTGATTCTTCCTGTGTGAAAGGGGCTTCCCTTATACTCTGTTCCCTTTTGGAAACAGTATTCACCTGGACACTCTCCTAGGGCTATAATGGGAGAGTACAGGACTTTGCAATTGGGGCAGTGGTGGGGATAAATTCAGCTGTAGACACCTCCAAAGACCAGACGAAACAAGTGTCAGCAGACACAGACTGAGGTCAGGGCCAGCCTAGGCAGGCCACCCCACAGCAGAGGCCATCTAGCACCTAGGGGACCTCTTACGGATCCAGGCCTGCTCCAGTCACCCAGGCATGCCATTTGTGCAGCCTGGTGAGGAATTAAGAGATAGAAAACCTTTAAAAATCTGCTTCAAACCAAAATAGATTGAGATGCTCTTTGGTGGCAGGTTTGAGTTTTCAACCACCCCACCACCACTACACAGAGCATTGTGGATGAGGGTGGGCCTGGGGAAGATGAGATGAGCCTTAGTAAATAAAGAGCTACATTTTCTTTGCACACAAAGTGCAGAGTACACGTCTGAGAGCAGGGCATCTTCCAACACCCACCCACTTGATTCATTTCAGGTCTAGGACAAAGTTCACTCTCCTCAGAAGGCTTTTCCTGATTAATTCCATCCCACACGTTTGCCAAACACCAGCCATGTACAGAGAGCTCAGCAGTGAAACAAAAGCTGCCCTCCGGGGGCTTTCAAGGCTGAAGGGAGACAGATGTGTCATGATTGTAGTCCCAGGTGGAGAAGGGTACTGGTGTTAGAAGCCATAGAATCACAAACTCTTTTGAATGAGAGATTGGGGGTTGATGTTAAGAGTTGATGTTAGAGCTTGGCATCCAAGGATGGGTAAGATTTCACAGTTAGTGTTGGAGAGGAGGAACATTCTAGGCCAAGGAATGATTTCTACCAGGGCTCCAAGGCTGGACAGGTAAACTTTTGGCTATTCACAGTTTATTTTCATATGGATTTTCCATATAATTCCTGCATCTGTATTATGTTCCCATTGCTGCTATAACAAATCACCACAAACTTATGGCATAAAACAACAGATTTATTATTTTATCTTTCTAGAGGTCAGAAGTCCAAAGTGAGTCTTACAGGGCTAAAATCCAGGTGTCAGCAGGGCTGGTTCTGGAGGCTCCAGAGGAGAGTCTGTTCCTTGCCTCTTCCAGATTCCAGAGGCTGCCAGCTTCCCTTGCTTGTGGCTGCATCAACCCAGTCTCTGCTTCTGTTGCCCCATCTCCTTCCTCTGCTTCTGACCTTCTTGTCTCCCTCTGATAATAACCCTAGTGATTACAATGGGCCCATGAGGATAGTTCAGGATAATCACCTCATTTCAAAATCCTTAATATAATCAAATCTGTAAAGTCTCTTTTACAATGTAAGGTAGCATATTCACAATTTTGGGATGTAGGCATCTTTGGAGGGCCCCTATATGCCTACTACAGTATCATTTATGTTACTTCCCTTCTTTTTATTCAGTGAGAATAACTGAGTTAGAATCCTATTAGTGAAATGCGAAAGAAAAATTCAAATATACTTAAAAAAATGTAAACATACTTATACCAATTATGATATCCATTAAGGCAGGGGTCCACAAAGCCCGGGCCATGACAGGTACCAGTTGGTGGCCTGTTAGGAACCGGGCTGCACAGCAGGAGGTGAGCAGCGGGCAATCGAGCAAGTGAAGCTTCATCTGTATATACAGCCGCTCCCCATCGCTTGCATTACTGCCTGAGCTCCACCTCCTGTCAGCATCATGGTGAGTTGTATAGTTATTTCATTATATATTACAATGTAATAATAATAGAAATAAAGTGTACAATAAATGTAATGCACTTGAATCATCCCCAAACCACCCCCCCCCCCAAGTGGTCTGTGGAAAAATTGTCTTCTGAGAAACCGGTCCCCGGTGCCAAAAAGGTTGGGGACTGCTGCATTAAGGTATCAAGGTGAACACCATTTAAAACTAACAATTGTCCTTGGAGAAATAAATATTATATAATCAAAATCCTCAATAGTTAACATTAAATTGTTTCCTGCCTCCCAACATTACTTTATTAGTACTTCTCAAACTGGGGCTACCTGGGTCCCAGCAGGTACACCTGATAACCAGAGGTGACAATAAGTTGCAGTATAAACACTGCTCCAGTGCCAATTTTATTCATTGTAATGAGCCAGTTAAAACATTTTATGTTAAAAATGAACATGGCTGGGCTTCGCTGATGGCACAGTGGTTGAGAGTCCGCCTATCGATGCAGGGGACACGGGTTCTTGCCCCGGTCTGGGAGGGTACCACGTGCTGTGGAGTGGCTGGGCCCGTGAACCATGGCCACTGAGCCTGCGCGTCCAGAGCTTGCGCTCTACAACGGGAGAGGCCACAACAGTGAGAGGTCCGTGTACCGCAAAAAAAAAAAAAAAAAAAAAAAAAAATTGAACATGGCTATAATACAGAGTAGAATGGAAATTTTGAGTAAATTTAGTAAAACATGAGACTATAAAGAAGCAATGATCCGCTCCAAACTGTGCCTAAGGAATTTCTTCTCTGCTTTAAGGAATATTTTGATGGAACATCTGAAAAGCACTGGTATAAATTAGAATAATTTGTGAAAGTTTTTTGTTTCTCAAAAAAAAATTCAAGAAAATGTCTCCTGATTACATTTAATCCCAGCTGAAAGTGATATAAAATGTTTTCATTGCAGAATATAGAGATCATTTATTAGGCACCAAGAACATCATAATTCATCTATATATAGAACTCAGTTGTTGACAAGTTTCTGCTTCCATATATAACTGAAAACCAATATGTAAAAATATACACAAATTAAACTCTTCGTATTTAGAAGAGGCCCTCTGCAGCTCACCTGGAGTATTTACTTTTTTTTTTTTGATTTGAAAAATAAGGGATTTTTTTTTAACATCTTTATTGGAGTATAATTGCTTTACAATGGTGTGTTAATTTCTGCTGTATAACAAAGTGGATCAGCTATACGTATACATACATCCCCATATCTCCTCCCTCTTGCGTTAGTTCATACATGATTCTGTTTCAATTTGGCTTTGTGGGTTCCATACTCAAAGCAATAAACAACAAATTAGAGGAGAAACCTTGTTCCAGGAAACTAAGTTGACAGACTCACACACACACACACACACACACACATACACATACACACAACACATTTAAAATGTGTTATTTTTGACTACCTCTTATACACCAGACATTACCCCATATAATTATGAATATCCTGGGTGTTATTCTCTTTTTACACTCAGGATCAGAGAGGTTGAGAAGAGCTGGGATTCAAAACAAATCATCAAACTCCAAAGCTTGTGATCTTTCTTCTGCAGAAAACTCAGCTTAGTTCCTTAGGAAAGCAGGTGAGAGTGAGTTTAGAGAGTTTGCTATCTCTGCTAACAAAGAGTTTTTGTTCCTCAAAGTGTGGAACCTGAGTTATGTGTTAAATTTGGCTTCCCATAATAACTCATTAGCCAAACATCCCATGGTCCTGGCACGGAGCTAGATCCAAAACAGCCATAGTAGTAGGAGATTGGTATTTCATCTATCCACTCTTCTTCCTACCTGTAATAGGGTAATTTACCTTCCTAAGATTCAAATGACTCTTTTACTTCTGGGTACCACTTGGATTCCCTTTTTGAATTAAATGGATTTTTATTTGTTGTATTTCCAGGGAGCATGTGTTGATTCAGGACATCCCCCCACCCCCCTTCTGCTGTTCATATCACCACTTCCTCTCCTTTGCAGGATCAGTCCTCATGGAGATCACATGAGTGAGTGCTCACAAGTCACTTAAAACAGTGCTTGGCAAATAATAAATGACCTTCAGGGGTTTTCCTTTTATGGAGACTCCATCAATTATGAGAAAGTCAATTATGATGGCTTATTAATAACAGTGAATTAATATGAATTATAAAAGTACATATTTGCTCCTCCACTATTACCCACTGCCCAGCATAAAATAAAATAACTCAAAATAGAATTCCAGATTTTACTAGAGGATATATCTAAAATACAATATTTATTAAGTTATGATATATTATTTGAATGGAAATATACTCTGTATCACAACTATAACAATCTTTACAGATAATACTTCATTTACATCCCTATATTTCAAAAGTCACTAAATTACAACATAATTAATATTTAACATAACATTGCTACAAATATATAAGAATTTAAAATTTTTCTTTAATTTACCATATTGGAACCACAAACATTTATTTTATCTGATTTACATTACATAGGATCATGACTATTTTACCTGATTCATATTACACAGCTCAATTTATCTCATTATATGGCTTTGCATTCAATCATCCTACGTTCTTATGTTTTAAAAATAGCATTTTAGTGAACAATTGTGAATGCTTATTAGCCCACGTGCTACAAACAAAGTCAAGGTACTTTTCTCCTACTCCTTATATTATTCTCTGTTACAAAAAGGCTACTACCATAAGCAAAGCACCAGTCACAGCAATTCTGTCAAGCCTGACAATTGGTCTAGGTTTTCACATTTTAGTAGTAAGCACGTCAGGTCTAGTAGGGTCTAGAAAACCAAATAGATACAAAGCAGCCAGGGTCCAATTCACCAAGGTAGACTTGTGCTTAGCTAAAGGGAAACCCAAAGACTTCACTGGACACAGGCTCTGGGACCATTTTATTTGAAGGAAGCTTTGATTTGTCTGTTTTTCAGTGGCTGAGTCGGACGCCAGTTGTTCACCATCAGGTGTTCAGGTTCGCCCTCTGCGTTGAAGTTAAGGGTACAGAATTTCGATAACTAAAAGACAAAATCAAAGATGAAAAAATTAAAAATAAAAGTTTCACAGGAGTATTCAATTATGTGTTTGTGTTAAATCTTGAAATACATTCCCCAATATTCACAGTTCCATGTTGCAATGTTCAAAATTTAATTTGAGTCCCAATAGATATATAATCACATATAGATCAATATATATGCTTTTATACAACAAATCAATTTCTATAAAATACACACAAAATCTTGCTGTCATTTGAAAGGAAATTTTTGGAGAGCTTGATTTTTTTCCTCTTTTAATTTTATAATCAAACATCAAAAGCCTATAAAATAATTCTGAGATGTAAAGTAATAATAACAATTCTAGATCCCAATTAAGGTTTGGTTTTCTACCCCAGGGAAGATAAACGACAGCATCTGTACAATTAGATGAAGTGATCCAGGATCTGCAAATTCCAGGGCCGAATGATGGGCTGACATCTCTTCTTAAATTTATAGAAACACAGGAATGAATCTGCCCAAGCTGGGATTTCAAATCCTTATCATTGGTTAATTTTGATTCCCTATTAAATTTGTGTCAGTTCCTGGCACAGTGATGTGACATAGGCAGCCCTCAACCAGTTTCTTTCTTCTTTGAGGTTCTTTTTGCAAATTGGCACTTCCCTTTCCTTAAGCATGACTTGATCTAAATGAAGAAGGGTGGTTTGGGAAGTAATGTAGCTGCCCATGAATCAATAGCCTTGAACCTGATCTCTTTGGTCCACTAATATTCCCTCGATCACCCCCCAGGAAGTCAACTTCATGTAAGCCAACTACTGTAACAGGCACAGCCATGGTCACTGCATGCACTGATCACTCGAACAGCACAAACTACACTGTATAGGAAATGTGTATCTGGTCTAAGCTGCTAAAGCAACCTGGAATGACTTTTAATAGACATATTTTCTCTAAGGGATGACTCTTGCCTTTGTCAGGATCCAGAAATGTATTCTGACATAAATAAACTGCAGTAAGCTCTTAGGTGAGTGAGCAGTAGGCTGGGAATTATCACCCATACCTATGCACCCTTGAATATAAAATCTCTTTGTTCCCAGCCTCAGTTTCTTCATAGTTTACAAAAAAGCATTTATTAGGTGACAGACACCTTTCTCATGTAATCTTCAATTTTATCCAACTTTAGAGTATAAAAGAAAAAACTGCCTAAGGTTATAGTTAACAACAACAAATACTTATTGAGTGCTGATTATATCTGCTAAGCACTGTTGTTGGCACTAGTTGCACAGCTAAAAGCATCAGGAGGAGGATTAAAGCCCAGGTCTGTCTGACTCCAAAGGCCAAGTCCTTCTGCCTGGACTAAATGCTCCACCTGACTTTAGCAAACAGACCTGCTCACTGCTAACAGAGATGGGTTCTTTGAGCACGAGCCAGGTCACGCTTTCCAGGAGAGGAGGGGTGGTCAGTGAACCAGGGTAGGTCCAGTAGTCCAAGCTTTCAGGAAGGAGGCCACGAGGATCAAAGTTAGTGAAGTCGGCACTCTTACCCTGGAACAAGGAAATATACGTGTTAAAAATGTCACATGATCAGAGTAGGGGGGAGGCAGGAGAATAGGAAACAGAAATATTCCCCTCTGGTACCCAGAAAACTTTCAATTTTTTTAAAGAGAAGTTCCATGTTCACCAGAAAACAGAATAAAACAAATTAACAGAAGACATTTGACATGGAAATTTAGACTGGCAGATATGAGCAAGAGAACCTGACTATTAATTTCACCTATCCATTTTCTCACCTTGTCCTCTAAAACAGAGGTACCCAACCATTTTGGCTGGTTTCGTGGAAGACAATTTTTCCACGGACCAGGGGAGGGGGTGGAATGGTTTGGGGACGATTCAAACGTATTACATTTACTGTTCACTTTGTTTCTTTATTACATTGTAATATATAATGAAATAATTATACAACTCACCATAATGCAGAATCAGTGGGAGCCCTGAGCTTGTTTTCACTTGACACCCACTGATAGGGTTTTGATATGAGTCTGCAAGCAATTGATTTATTATGGTCTCTGTGCAGTCAAACCTCTCCTCTAATGATAATCTGTATTTGCAGCCACTCCCCAGTGCTAGCATCACTGCCTCAGCTCCACCTCAGATCATCAGGCATTAGATTCTCATAAAGACTGTGCAACCTAGATCCGTCGCATGTGCAGTTCACAGTAGGGTTTGCACTCCTATGAGAATCTAATGCCACCACTGATCTGTAAGGAGGCGGAGCTCAGGCGGTAATGTGAGCTATGGGGAGCCGCTGTAAATACAGATGAAGCTTTGCTTACTTGCCCACCACTCACCTCCTGCTGTGTGGCCCAGTTCCTAACAGGCCACGGACTTGTCTGTGGCCCGGAGTTGGGGACCCCTGCTCTAAAATAATCCCTTATATTTTTCTTTAAGTCATTCATTGATCATAGCCAGTATTTAAAGTGAAATTGCTGCCACTGAAATGAGGCAATTTTAGGTTGCTGTAACAGAAAATATATAGTATCCTTGACGAGGAGGTAATTGTCTTGCTGTCCCATTTGATGGCTCGGGCAGAACTGAAGAACTGTATTCAGTCCTGGACACCATGCTTTTAGAGCAACAGAAGCAACAAGAAAGAGTTACTGGAAGAGTGACAAGTTTGCTGCAAAGACACAACTGTCATGTAAGACTAGTTAAAGGGGACTAAAGACAATTAGCCTGGGGGTAGGTAAAAGGCTGACAGAGAATAGGGTCAAGTGAAAGGAAGATTAGGTTTTGCTTTGGTTCTTTTTTTTTTTTTTTTTTTGAGGTATAATTGACATGTTATATCAGTTTCAGGAATACAATGTAAAGATTCAATATTTGAATATGTTGTGAAATTATCACCCACAATAAGTCAACACCTGTCAACATATAGAGTTACAGAATTTTCTTTTCTTGTGTTAAGAACTTTTAAATATACTCCTCACAACTTTCAAGTAGGCAATACAGTATTATTAACTACAATATAGTACTCATTTTGACTTATTTATAAGTCATCCCCACGACTTATTTTATAACCGAAAATTTGTAACTTTTGACCCCTTTCACTCATTTTGGCCTCACCCCCACCTCTTGCAACCACCAATCTATTCTCTGTACTTTTGAGTTGGTTTTTTGTTTGTTTGCTTGTTTTGTTTTGCTTATTTATTTAGATTCCACATATGAGTTCATATGGTATTTGTCTTTCTTTCTTTGACTTATCTCACTTAGCCTAATGCCCTCAAGGTCCATCCATGTTGTCACAAATGGCATGATTTCATTCTTTTTTATGGCTGAATCCATTATATCTATCTATCTATTTACCACATTTTCTTTATACATTTATTTGTTACGGGATGCTTAGGCTGTTTCTATCTTGGCAATTGTAAATAATGCTCCAGTGAACGAGGGGGTGCATGTATCTCTTTGAATTAGTGTTGTAGGATCAGGTTTATTCTATGTGAATCAAGGGAGTCAAGCTCAGGGTAACAGGTAAGCATTTCAGAAGATAGATGCTGCTTCGATTTGAGGATGAGTTTTATAAAGCCAGGTTGCTACTGCTGATGGTAGTATTTATAAGCAGATGCTCCATGACCTCAGCACAACTGTGCTGTGGAGCGGATTTAAACATGAATTCAAAGAGGTCATAGAATATAAATCTCCACAAAACATGACTTGACTTGTCATGTTCACCACTGTATTTCCTAGATTAACAAAGTGACCAGAATGTAGTAAGTACTCAGCAAATATCTGCTGTATGAATGAGTGAATAATTTGACCAGATGATCTTTCAGCCTCCTTGCAATCATGATTTTCTCTGACTCTTGCATATGGATGTTCAAATGATGGGAAGCAAGATTAAATAAATACAAGTCTTAAAATTATACAAGTATTAGGATCAACTTTGGGTTAAAGATAAATTAAATAAACGCATAAGCAACATTTTACCTTTATTAACTGCTCATCTAAGCACCACACGTCAAACCGAGACTACTCAATTTGAGCAAAAGAATTTTCAAAACTGAGTGGGGTATGGAAGATAGGTACCTTATTCAGGTGGCAAAAAATTCAACTATACCTTTGCTTTAATGGAATCCAGCACATCAACGACTTTCTGGAGGCCTGGTTTAGCATCACCAATCTATAGAAAGAGACAAGGGACAAGATAGTGTATTCCAGTTGGCACTACACCAGCTTTTAGTTAAGGTAGCTCTATGGTAAAATTTCTCCAAATAGCAAACCAAAACCCACCATTTGTTACACGGCACCCATCAGTCTTAGTTTGATTTCCCTTCTTTCACTGACAACCTCCTTCTGCTTCTGCCCCTGTAGTTCCCCTGAAATTACCTTCTCAAATGTCACCAGTATCTCCAACTGCCAAAGCAAAGAGCACTGTTCACGTGCTTACTTTAAGCTTCATGCAGGATTTTGTGCTATCATCTTCCCTCCTTTTAAAAATTTTCCCCTCTTTTGGCTTTCCTCCTGCTCTCCAGCCTCCCAAATCTCCCTTGACTCCTGTATTCGTTTTTAGTCATTTAATCAGCATCTTTCCTTACAGTTGGAAGTTTCTTAGGGTTGTTTGCTGAGCAGTTTTATCCTCCCTCTTCATGCTTTCCTCGGATGATTTCATATACACTTGTAGCTTCCACTTTGACACAGGATTTCCAGAATCATGAATCTGCAGCCCAGACCTTTCTCCACTGGGTCGACAACTATCCAGAGGGCAGCTCAACCTGTATGTCCTACTCTTGTTGCCTGAATTCTCCAATATGGAGTCACTGTCCTTCACTTCCCCAAAACTTGGTCTTAATTTAGCACTATCATAAAATAGTACTTTCTAGCTTAAGGTTGAATGAAAAAAAAATACTAGTATTCACCCAAAATATGCCTCTGTCTCATTTCACATTTCACATGTATATACCCTTCACATTTACATCCAAATGGTACCTATGAAATACCTCTGCAATTTTGTCCCCCATCTCTACTGCTACTAGCAGATGCACGGGAAAATAAGCCTGAAAATACTTCAGAGCCAAGGGCATTTCCTAGGCTCTTTGTAGAATGTCCTATTTGTTATGAATGTTCTGTCCAGTTAATCTTTTTTGAAAACAGGGAATAAAAAGAATTGGGCCATCAACTAACCTTCAGAAAAATACCCAAAACAGCCAGTCCGTCAGGCTGTTGCGCTGCTTTTCCAAACTCCCCGTACTTGGTGTTCCAATGAACCAAGTGGAGCTAAAGTAGGAGACAAAACCACAAACAACAAATGATTTACATGATAAAAGCCTACACAGCTATCTAGCGATCTTTTCTTCACAGCTAAAGAAAGTGAAAATGTGGATAATTTTAAATATAAACTTGTATTTTAATTCTAACTGGCATAATATCAAGTGATTCCTTCAACAACTCTAAGAAAAAGAGTTGCATACTTTTGAGGAAAGACAGAAAGTTTATTTCTAGATTTCCATTAAAACAGGATCCTCCAATTTGAATTTATTAATTTTGTGCAAATGGAGGTCTTAGAGAAAGTTTTGCAGCATTAATCGTAATATCACAAATAAAAGTTATAAAAAGCAAATGTGAAGATCCTTTGTAAAATAGGGGGCTTGAGTTTACAAAATTAAGCTTTTGAAAGAAAAAAAGTGTATCTTACCTCTGCAGCATATTTCTTTTTATCCACAGTATGCTCAGAACCTTGCTCATCAGATGAACCCCAGTGAAAGTGAAACTGAATCAACCTGTAGGTGCCAGTGAGGGGTCCTCCTTCTAGCACTAAAATTAAAAAAAATATATATATACACACACACACACACACACATTTACATACATACACATATATATGCACGTGAAACACACACTACTGAATATTACAATCTTTAATCCCATTTTATAGTACTAAATTTATGCCTGAACCAACATTTTCACTCTGAAAATTCAATCTAGACTCAGGTTTAGTCTACAGAGCTGAAGAGGATCATTTCAACTGTTTTATTTTTTCCTCACTTTTATTGACTGAAGGATGGATGCTTTTCCCATCTGTTTTCTGAGCACAGTGGCACTTCTCTTCCAGATTTTTTTGGGGCCTTCTCATAGGTTCAGGGTCAGGTTCAGAGAGAGGAAATTTTCAGGGGAACTATGAATTCCTCTGTGAATCAGTGAGGAAGTGCCCACAGCTACTCGTCAGTGCTGGTCTGCTGCACACCTGCAAGCTGAGGAATCTCTCCTCTGCCACGGCCCAGTGACTGACCTTCAGCCGGCCTTGCTAACCTCTGATACCAGTTCTTACCAGAATTTGTGAAACAATAGACATTCCCTTGAGCTTAACAACATAAAATCAATTTTCCTTACACAGGCTTACAATTTTCCTTACACAGCAGATTGTCGCTGCTACTAATTAGCTTTATACCCTTAAAATGTTCTATTTGACTTTCTGATCTTAATTTGCTCCTTTGTAGAATGAATACCTCCAATTATTTACTACTTCACTAAGAATTGACTGATCATCTGTGAGACGCAGTGCATAATGCTTTCTTGAAATTCTAACTTTAATAACCATCCCATGATTCTACTGTTCTGATATTAATGTAACTTTATTATACTTAAATCCATATTAGAAATCACATTCTTAGACTATAGTCTATCTGTAGATAATTAATGAGCTGTGTCTTAAGAGAGGATTAAAATAGTAAGAAATCACTGTTTCCCCCATTCCCTCCAAAAAGCCTTTTACCTAATTTATATGTATTAATGGGACTTAACTGATAAAAGCTTTTAAAATTAGTTTAGTTCTACTACTTCAATTTTATTTCTCTAGAACTGGGATTAGAACACCTTTTGCTATAAGTGTATTTTATTAGCTTTGATTTATAATTCCACAGAGTAATGAGCCCAAACTAATTTTGGCTTTGTAAAACCAAGGGACAAAGTCTGTACAAAAAGTTTGTTCGCTCAACTTCACCTAAATATGCTTAGATGGCAGCAATACCCATTCATCTATTCAAAGAAAAGATAAAGCTGGCTGGAAGATACTTAAGCAGTCAGGCCTTTCTATGGCTCCTGATACAACCTCTGGCTGCCAGATCTGCCTTACAATAGGCCAGGAGAAGAAAAGAATAAAAAAAAAAGAAAGAGAACAAATTATAAATGGTATTACATTACAGATCTATTAAGAAACATGAATTTGGATGTATTCTGATAATATCACATCTCTTGAAACTTAACTTTTATTGTAAAAGTGTTTTTCTAAATCTGATAAGGAAAGAATTATCCTTATATCCCCAAAATAGACTTTTTCCAAAATGAAGGAATTCCCATTTTTCATAATTATATATACCCTTAAAACAAAATACATGTTTATAAGGTAAATTGATACCAAAATTAATTCCTTTATAATAACTTTTTTAAACTACTAACTAACTGGCTGATCATAAAAACCATTTGTAACATCATTAATTCTACCAAATGGCAAAATTAGTTAAATAAAACCATAGTAAGCATCTAAGATAACTGATCATATTTCAGAAAAGATTTAGAAGTAGGCAAGAGTATATGAGCTTTTATTAAATAAGGTTTTCTAATACTAAAAAAAAAAAAGAAACACTCTAAATTCAAAGATTAAACACTTTCATGGCTAATCTATTATTCCCATACCTGTTTGAACTCCTGTTAAAATAAAACTATGTTGCTATGTAGATTAGAAGCCCACTGTAATTAGGAAAGGTATTAAATTTTTGAAGTTTAATTGCTACAAAAAGCAGCATTTCTGGTCTTCTTCAACTAATTGGTCATTCCTCAGCAAATTCTTAGCATGGAGATTAGTCAATGAAATCCCTCAAAACATTGTTATAATAATAAATTGCCATAAACTCTAATAAAGGTAGCATACATCTTTTTATTTGAGAAATAGGAAAGACAAGGTTAAAGATGGAGCTTACACAATATTCTGGATCTACTTATTTTTTTACTTAATTTGATTGCTCCAAGCCATTTTCTAAACTACCCCAGTTTAAAATAAAACCTGGTTTTCTAATGCAAAAATAATTTTAAAGAATATCAGAAATTGCTGATATTCTTTTAAAAAATTGTTTATTTTTTCCTCTGTGAAGTCTGTTAGTGGGGTTCTGAAGAGTCAATCACCTCTTGTACCATAGAAATGTTTTCCACAAGTGATAGAGATACACAAATGGGGTTTTCTACTCAGAGACTCAATGTCTTGTTGAAGACTTCTCCAAACTTAATTTAAATCCAAATCTCAAAACCAAGAGCCCCAGAAGAGTTTAACTTTTATGGTCTTCCATCAATTATACATACTATATATAAAACACAAAATAAGCACTAAATGTAATATTATAATCTGTCTTCCTATACGTATTACTTTTGTAAATTATACATTACTTGTGAAAAGTAAGAGATTCATTCCAGTAATATTGAAATAAATTAGATACTTATATAAATTAAAAATTTAATGTTAAAATTTTTTTTCCTTCTTAATCACTTTATTATTACTTAATATAAGATGCATCCAAATAACAAACTAAAGACCTTAGTGAATGTCAATAATCTCTCCTAAGTCCAAAATATAAATAAACTACTCCCAATAATCCTTAGTTTAAAACTAAAATTTAAGGGATTTCCTATTAATGAAGTAAATGAATAAGTCTACTAAAAACACATTTCTAGCAGGTGAATAATTTGAAATTTATTAAATCGGTTTTGGTTTTTCGGCAGTGGTCAATAATCCTAGGGCTACCTACTAAGGTTAAAAAAACAAATGTCAGTGTAGACAAATCTGAGAAATAGACACCCACATTCCATTTCTTTTTATGTAGTGAAATGTTTAGCTGTCACTTTCACTAGTGTAAGCACAATTAAGATTCAAGAGAGCAGAAATTTTCAGTTTCAGGTTTATGGCAATTGTACAAGAGTAAAAAAAAAGTAACTCTTTGACATGAACATTATTAAATACAGTGTCTAGGATGCTTTTGTCAGTTTTATAGAAGTTTAGGATTCTGTTCACACCATTAGCAGTAGCCAGGACAAGCCCTTCCATTTTTTGTTGTTCTGTTTCCTTTTAACTTATAATTGTTTGTAAAAGGAAAATGTTAAAGCTTCAAAAGCAAGTCTGTGAAAATCAAGCAGGACTCTTGTATGACGATCCATCATATCATACAAACAATGATCTGCTTGAAATGAGCACAGGTGAACTCAGCTTCCTTCCTTCTCTTTCTTGAAATAATAAAAACAGATAAAAATATTCCAATTTCTAAAAGCAGAAATGATGTGAGAGTTGTATATGGGTTGGCCCAATAATTCGAACATTGGTTTTTCAATGATATTTGCCTCTAACTTTGCTATAAAGCAGGAGAGTTTTAAACTCATTAATAAAAGTTAATAAGTTAGCAGGAGTTAACAATTTGACTACTATTCTTTTATCCCAGATGAAGCATGTAATAAAAGATCTCAAGCAGGAAGATTTATTTTTTAATAATAAAAAAAACCTAACAGAATTAACAATTTTTCATTAATTTAAGGTGGTTTATTTTTAAAGGAATTTAGAAGATTGATGAGAGCTTTAACCCAAGCTTCTAGTTAAAGCCTATTAACTCCGCATTTTAAAAGATTTCTCTCAAGCTTAAACATAGCAATAAATTCTACCAGTTCAGTTCCTTATACCCAAGTATTTAAGTTTAGGTATAAGATAACATTTAGGATACATCTGAAAATCTGAGTCCATGAGAAGTTCTAGAAGACTGAAATCTCACTGGGGGTGGAGGGGGGAAGTAAATGAACTGAAGCATTTAACTACAGAAAATAAAGGATATCTAAAAATGTTAACACCATGAAAATAATTCCTAACAAAAAGCTATGATAAACTGTCCATTTTAAAAAACTGAGTGACCAAAATGAAAAATTATTTTTTGACTTAAGTGAACATAAAAGTATATCAGTTTTTAAAAACATGGTACAAGTACAAACACACTAAATATTAACTATGATGGTCCTTCAAAGATTCTTATTCAATTTCTATTTTTAAGTGGTTGCCATTTAGTCTCATTCCAACAAACTAGGAAGGAGATGATTAGCAAGTAACTTAAACTCTTGAGCGTTCTGTTTCTTCATGTTTATTTTAAGTGGGTTTGACTAGAGTATCTCTACCATTTGTTCTAACTTGAGAGTCTAGGATCTTAAAAAAAAAAGCCTAAAGGGTGTTTCTCTGCATGGTATGATTGGTTTTGTTTCACTGTTTTTTCTTTTTTCTATCCTGTAGATGTGTTTTCCCTTAACATCAGCATTTAATATATTCTGTATTCTAGAAAAAAAATGCTTCCTGTTTAATCAAAACAACTGCTAATGTTGAAGAGATATGGGCAAAAGTACAAAGGAGTCTTCCGTATTTAAAGGAGAACAAGTCTTTCTAACATTCACTCCTCTTGTTTTTACTGTACCTCTTGCCTAGCTCTCTCAAGTCCCCCATGTTTCCTACTTCCTTTTGCCTGGAGTCTCCTCCAAGAAACTGAAATCCTTCAACCACAAACTTTATTCATCCTGAAAAATCTTTTCTGACTTGCTCAGGCCAACTCCAAACCTGCTTTCCATATTTCCTTGGGATACTTCCTTGTTGCACTTATCAAAGTGACTGTCAGCGTCTATTATTTCTATGTCTTTCTACCTGAGGTATCACCATCATGGTCTCTGGGGATGCAGGAGAGGGACCAGGACTCCATCCTGCCTTCAAGATGCCTAGCTTGTCTTAACATATAAGTGGTATTTGTAAGAATTTTGGTTTTTTGCATAAAACTAGGTGAATAATACCTC